>NC_134483.1:184882569-185135069 GCF_040206685.1 Ascaphus truei | reverse complement strand
TACCATTTTTTTCCAAATTAATTCCTTGATATTAAGCACATACGTTCCAGTTTTTTGTTATTACTCAATCATTAGTATAGAAAATACTAAATATAGTCAATATGAATAAAATATATACTAGATAAAAACAATACATTGCTAAATACTATAATTCAATTGCACTAAAAAACATTATAATTTAAAAAACACAATAAATAAGAACCTTCAATTTCACACATAAATAAGTGAAATAAAAACCATTAATTATATATTTAAATTAAATTGTGAAATATATTAATTAAAAGTGATAAATATAAAAAGAAATCCTCCAAATGGTAAAATATAGACATTAAAATATATTTTATTGGAAGGCTAGCAAATCGGGGTCTTCATTCATGCCATCTGGGTACAGAGTTTGCAATTCAAAAATCCAATAAGTCTCCCGTCTCCTTATTTTGTCCATTATATCTCCTCCAGGAAGATTGTTTTGATATGTTCAATGCCTGTAATTAGCAAACTCAAGTGGTCTTTATTATGTTTGAAAAAGAAGTGTCTTGAGACTCCGTGTCCCTTAGAGCCTTTAATGATATTACGCTGATGTTCTTGAAATCTCTCTTTTTGTTCGCCCGATAATGTTGCAATGTTACACCTTGATAATGTTTCGGACAGTACTTGTGTTTATATAGTTAAACCCATGTCATAACGGAACCTGCAATATTCAACTATTCAATTTTTTTTTAATCCAAACACTAGAAGTGACACTGACAAAATCTGCAGCTGGATTTGTATCGAACCGTATTCAATATACACATTATCAAAAAGGTCATTACATTGGTTATCAAAACCTCATAGTGAACATAATTGCAAAATTATTAAGGTTAGAAACAGATGGTAAAGTTCACAGAAAAGAGTTATAGTTCAAAGTCTCATTGAGTCATCATGGAAACATTATATTTAATTCAAATATCCATTTAATTTCTCGTTTCTCGTCTTGCAGGTACCGAGGCATGATCGATGATCATGTATCTGAGGGTAGACAGTTGGTGTCCCCATGGCCAAAATATTTTCACCACTGATTTCTCCGATTCTTCACATGTCAGAGCCAAACAAATATTAGAGCAGTGTCCGTTCACTTTTTCCTGACCTGTCTGTTTCTCCTACGTAGACCAGGCCACGTTGGTAAAAAAAATAAGGTAAATAAAAGATGTAGTGTGACATATGACATTATGATTAATTTGGAGAGATTTTCCTGTGTGTGGATGTTTAAATTGGGAGCCTTCAATGAGACCATTGCGACATATAAAACATCCCTTGCAGCAAAAGCATCCTTTCCTCAATGGTCATAACAGGCTTTGTGGAAATAATAAAGGGAAAGGGCAGTGGGAACAGCGCTAATGCTAAAAATAACAAATAGTAACACTTAGGTGACTAACATAAAATATACACACTTTAAATGTTAAAGTGGGGGATGCCAGGAAAAAAAGGTTCACACAAACCAATACAGACAATAAAAACAAATAAACCGGCGCCTCCAAAATGAAATATAAATATAGCCTGACCAAATATAAAGTCCAATACGGCTGGCATGAGATCCAAGGCAGATTCGTCAATGAAGTCTCATAGAACGACAAACAGACAAATAAGACAACGACAAAAAAGAAAAAAAGAGAAAAAGATCATAGTGCAACTAAAAACAACTTAAACAAAAAATCACTGATGTTGGGCTAGAGACACTTATATAGCGATGACATCCGGTAGGGATAAAATTGAAACCCTACTTACAGCAAAGCTGACGATAATAAGCCCGTAGCACAATGTCCTTGTCTGGAACCGAAGCCTGATAAGAAGATGTCACAACTCTGCCTCTAGAGATCCACGATACCGGAAACTGCCGCTGCTAACACACTCACAGATGTATTGGTGTGTGGGGGGTGAAGCAGGTGAAGACCTGAACCCAGTGCTGCCGAGGGATTCGCCGAGGTGATACACGCAGACCAAGAAGTCTCGCGATAACTCGGTGAAGTCACCACTTAGCGCAGAAGCAGGGGAAGTACCGGACGAATACCGGGGAGCTCAGAAAGCTCGGGCTGGGTTTGGAGAGGACAAAAGGGCTACCGGGGGAGAATGTCAAAGTCTCTGCCAGTAAAAACCACCATGATGATTAATTTGGAAAGATTGTCCTGTCTGTGGATGATTAAATTGAGATCCTTCAATGAGGCCATTGCACCATGCCATACATCCCTTAGAGAGAAAGCATCCTTTCCTCAATGGTGCTAGCATGCTTTGTGGAGGTAAAACCTCATATTTCTCCTTAGGGTCTCTTTTCCCTTAAAGGTCTCTGAGATTCCTGTTTCGTTTATAGGAACAAATGTGTTTTTGACGTGTATATGGAAACATTTTGGGTTCAGACTGGTATATATTGGAATCTGAACCCAAACTGTTTCTATATACACATCAAACATTTTTTTTCCCTATAAACGAAACAGGAATCTCAGAGACCTTTTAGTGAACAGAGACCCTAAGGAATAATATGAGGTTTTACCTCCACAAAGCCTGTTAGCACCATTGAGGAAAGGATGCTTTCTCTCTAAGGGATGTATGGCATGGTGCAATGGCCTCATTGAAGGATCTCAATTTAATCATCCACAGACAGGACAATCTTTCCAAATTAATCATCATGTCACGTCATAGAACATCTGTTATTTATCTTATTTTTTGACAATGTGGCCTAGTCTACGCAGAAAAAAAGACTGGTCGTTCAAAGAAAAAGTGAGCGATCAGTGTTCTAAAATTCATTTGGCTCTCACACAAAGTGGCTACCCTCTGAAACATGATCATCGATCATGTCTCGGTACCTGCTTGAGGGGATATGTTAAAAACAAATTACTGTTACAACGAGAATGGATATTCAAATGAGATATAATGTTTCCATGAGGACTGAATGAGGCTTTGAACTATAAATGTTTTCTGTGAGCTTTACCATCTGTTTCTAACCTTAACAGTTTTGCAATTATGTTTAGTATTATGTAGCGATATCAGGGACAGCCATCACAATGAGCACAGATAAGAACTATGGACTGATACCCTAGAGTGAGACATACATTTGGCATTAAAGTATGGGTTACCACTTGCTAAGATGGGTTCAGTGCAAAATACAATATCACACATCTGACAGTCAGAGTGAATAATTATACTCAGACTTAAGCTACAATCTCTGTAGCTACACCTACAGTGTCATGAACCTGCTCCATTTCCAATACGTTATGTCTTCAAATACTGTATCAATTATATTACACATATGTTTCAACCATTGTTATAAGTGATACAAACACATGTAAGTGACACTGACACAATCTTTTATAACCGGACATCCTGCAACTATGTTAGCTAAGAATAGTAATTATTTAGTATCCTTTTTGAAATATCTATATGTGACATATAGATACTTATTTAACGCTATAACGTTAGACTTTGCACTCCCATGCACTATAGTAATACTTTCATCTATATCAACACATTCTTTATACAATAATATTGTTTCTGTTTTCACTGCAGTTGTAGATTTACCTATATTTACTTAATTGTTTATTTATCTTTGTATGTTTTGTCCCACGTGAATATTATACACTGTATGTAGTTCACAAATATATTAAGTCTGCACCCAGATGTAACTCCTCCCGCTGTCTATATGTGATGATTCTATGTACTTGTTCCCTTTAATAGACACCATATTGAATGTATTCACTACCCCTGGTGATGTCAGCACGCTAACCCTGTTTGCCGGTATATAAATGGTCTTGTCTCACCATTGTGGTATGTTGACAAAGGTTCGTGTTTGAACTGAAACGTCGATCCGTCGACAACAAAGCTTCCTATTTTTTTTATATTGAAAAGACCTATTGAGTGCTGGTGTGTTCGATCCAGGATTATTTACACTGATTACCCCCACAGGATGTAACTGTGCACTTGAGGCATTTCTTACTTTGGGATGCGACTGCTCCTACAGTATCTCTGCTTGCAATTAAGAACAATGTGTAAGCAGGTGTGCAATGGCTTCTTCCCAATAAAATAAGTCATGTGCAGGCACCTTCCACAGAAACACTATTCAAGCCATTCTGGTGATTAGCTAGTAATGACAGAAGCAGGATAGCGAGGTCCAGAAGCTCACAAAATGGCATAACGGTGGCAGTTTCAAAACACTGTCTACCACTTGGATGAGGCAGGAGTTTAATGTAGCAGCACTCTGCTGGATCTCCACTGCTCACACCACCTTGGGATAAGAGAAAAGGTACCCTAACCATAGTCTGTCTCCCCTAATTTTGAATGGATAACTATGTCTAGTTTATTTATTTACTTATTTATAAAAATGTGTTACCAGGAAGTCATGCATTGAGAGTTACCTCTCGTTTTCAAGTATGTCCTGGTCATAGAGTTAAGATGACAAATAATACATGGTTACAAATACAGTTACATAAGTGAATAGGGTTATACATTATATACAAGACATTGCATGCACAGTTAGAGATAATATATATTATAGGCGTATGTAACAGTTACAGACAAGATTAAAATATATAATGTATACCCTGTTCATTTATGTAACTGTATTTGTAACCATGTATTATTTATCATAATAACTATGCCCAGGAGATACTTGAAAACGAGAGGTAACTCTCAATGTATTACTTCCTGGTAAAACATTTTTATAAATAAATAATAAATGTGAGACAGCTTTAGTTTTGAAAGAACTTAGACTGGTGGTGGCTGTGAGAGTCTCCGGTAGATTGTTCCAGTTGTGGGATGCACAGTAAGAGAAGGAGGAGCGGCCGGATACTTTGTTAAACCTTGGGACCATGAACAGTCTTTTGGAGTCAGATCTCAGATGATAAGTGCTGCATGTGGTAGGGCTGAGAAGCAAGTTCAGATCACTTTTGTTAGTGGATCACTTTTGATGCGTGAGAGAGAGGCCTATTTAGTAGAGTAGCCACTGATTTCCATGCCTCCCAAAAAATTAATCTATACAATACGTGGAGAGAAACATGTGAACACACCTGAGATACCTAAGAAATATTCTGATTTTAATAAGTTGAATATTCTTTCCTTATGCAAATCAATGTTTTGGGAAGTATATGTCAATGAGCACTTCTAAATATGACTCTCTCACCCTCTCTAGCAAAATCCCAATTTCAACATCTGAATCTCTCAGTTTTACAAAATGTTGCTGGTTAATGCTGCATCCAAGACTGATTTTTCTATTTTTCTATTTTTCTAGCCCTTTAAAGCTTGGCAAAATATCTGGCAAAAACCTGCAAAAAATATTGTGAATAAAGTTGGGACAATTCTTCACATCTCCACAAACAGGGCAGTAGACAGCATTCCCTCCATCCACTCTATCTCATAACCCCCCTCCCACCATTACCCATACAAAACGCCCCCCTCTCCCACCATTAGACACAGACTAACCCCCCATCACAAACACGCACACGAAACCCCAAGACACACATGCATAATAACTGTGCATAATCACACACGCACAATAACCCCAAAGACACACATGCATAATAACTCTCTAGACACACATACACTAAGCCCCATAACACACACACATACACAAAATAACCCCTAATCACACACGCACACGCACACGCACACGCACACGCACACCATCACACACACACACCATCACACACACACACCATCACACACACATCATCACACACACACATCATCACACACACACATCATCACACACACACACACACACTTCACCTTAGAGGGGGCCTTTGGTGCCGCACCGATCAGTTGGGCCGACTTCCGGGTGGGCCAATTTCCAACACCGGCTGGGGCCCCCACAGCTACCGGGCCTGGGACAGTTCCCCACACCCCCCCCCTGTCAGCAGCCCTGTTTACAAAGGAGGATATGCTTCATGGAGAACAGATGGGAAAAGAGAAAGAGATCCAACATCATGCCAACATCTGTGATATGCATGTTTGTTTCAGTGCCACTAGACCAGAGCCATCTACAGTTGGATCTGTTCCAGGAGAGTGAATTCCTCTATGCTCGACACTCTGATATCGATGGGAGTATTTTCAATTTCACCATGCTACAGCCAATCAGAGATGAACTTTGAGTCCCCTCAAACCTCGGTAAGAAAAATAAAAAAGCAGGTAAAGAACAACAAGGCAGAGATGGATGACGAATGGTGCTCACAAATCACATGTAAGCTCTGTGTAAATATATACGATTTGACTCCATAAATGTCCATAAATGTCCAGGGTGCTGTATGAATGTCCCCAATTAGGCAGTCCATGCACAAATATATGACCCGGGAGAGATAGGAACCTAATGGTGTCCACCTGACAACCACAATAAATGGCTCTAAATACTTTCCTTCCAGGGGAATAATATGTTTTATGATCAGTAGTACTAGTGTGAGGTAATATAGTAGTAGGCTATTGCCCATTACCTGCCAGTATCCCGCCAGGACAGTCCAGTCACTCCAGGGCGTGCAGTCCTTGAAGGTAAGGTCAGAAGATGTAGGTAGAAACAGGAGCAAAGCCAGGATGAAAAAATAAACAATTCCAGGGTAACTCCAAATATCAATGAATCTATTGAATGTAGTTCACAATGGAAGGTGAAAAAACACACCTATGTGTTTCATCCATGAGGACTTTATCAAAGTGTGAGTTACATATGAAAAACAACACTTTTATAATTTACGCAACGTCAGCCCCATAGGCCCTGAGTGTCAGCTGACCAAAAATAAAACAAAGAGAACTTTAATCAGTCCCTAAGCAGATAAACACAGTAAAAACAGGCAGAAAATAATAAAAAAAACATGAACAATAAATTAAAAACATGTATATAACACTGTCAGAATTATAGATGTTTAAAATAATATGCATTTATGATAAAGAATGGTGAAAAGAGTGGCAAAAAGAAATATAAACAATAACACATTAGCATGGATAATATTATAAGCATGCAGCAAAACATAACTGCTTCTAACGGCCATTCCTGCACCAAAATACATAATTATTCCAATCTAGTCAGTGAAATTGTGAGGATTATCCATCAGTGATGCACTCCGTGACGGAGCAGGTGATGCACGCCGCACTACCAGGCTGAGGGACACCGCAAGCCCTGCCCTTAGGCCCCGCCCCTGTGACGCATCCTGTGATGAAGCGCCTAACACACGCAGCTTTGCCAGGGTGGGGGACACCGCACGGACCTCGCTTAGGCCCCACCCTTAGGCCCCGCCCCCGTGACGCGTCCTGTGACGAAGCGCCTAACACGCGCCGCTTTGCCAGGGTGGGGGACACCGCACGGACCTCGCTTAGGCTTCGCCCTCGCGACGTCACGGGTGAGGCGCACCACACGCAAGCTTCGCACAGACGCTGCGCTACCTTGGGCACACAAGGGGTTAATTGCATCAGCAATTATTCCACACCTGCACTTCTCCACCCATCTGCCTACCAGTGGACTGTATATGTCATGGGGTGGTTCTTGTTCATTACCCTGCAGCTGTGTTCTGTCCTGCCATTGGCTGCCTGTCCTTTAAATGCTCAGTCAGCCCTGTTGCAAACTGGCTGAGCATAAACCTCTGTTTGTGTACAAGTGTTTGCCTCAAACACCCTGCTGCCCTGTTGCTGTCTTGTCTTGCTTATCCTGTTCCTGTTTTGACCTTGGCTTGTATCTGGACCTTCACCTCTGTGACCCTTGACCTTGGCGTGCATTTGGACTGCTACTTCTATACCCTTGGACACGGGCACCACATAATGACTATCCGATCTCTCCAATCCTAGACCATGGCAAGTACCTCGACCATTCTGACTTCTCCTACCCTGACCCAGCTACACAACTACCACTCTACACTCCGGACGTGGCTGCCCACTTGTAGGTCGGTGGTTACCAACATTCCCACCTCAGCCTTGCAGTCCCGTCTTGTTTGTGGTGAGCACTTGTTACAGATATAGGGTAACCCTCTTTTTCACCTACATTGGGTATCAATTTTAAGGACAAAAAAATATATAGACCTCCTGATCTAACAAAAGACAGTAGTGGGGGCTGTGCACTAAGCTCAATGGGTTTGCGTTCTGATGTTCCAAAAAAGCACGTCTGTTAAAAAGTGAGGCCGGGGACGGGATTCACTAAGGCCTTGAGCCCATTTTTTAACGTACGTGCTCAAAACACCCACAGCGTAACTACTCCTGGAGACTAAATGAATCGCTACTTAATCACACAGAGATAGAAAGGGAAGTTAGATCCTCACTTAAGGACTACTTCTCCTTCAACACAGGAACGGTCTCCTCTCCAGCAATCCTATGGGAAGCCCATAAGGCAACCATTACAGGGAAATTTATTTCCATCGCATCCCACAGGAAAAAAGCCCGCCAAGCGCTAATCAAAGAGCTCACGGATAGTATTAAAACAATAGAACAAGCCCATAAGGCTAACCCCTCAAAAAAAATATACAAAACATTGATAACAGCCAGAACCAAACTTAGACAAACTCAGCTGGAGGATGTTGAGAAGGCCCTCAAATGGACCAATCAACAATATTACGATAAGGGTAACAAGGCCGATAGACTACTAGCCAGTAAACTAAGAGGGGTACAAAAAAGGTCCCAAATTACAGCGATTAAGAGCAGGTCTGGTGAGATACAATATAATGACAATAAAATCGCAGCAGAATTCACAAAATACTATAAGGAACTCTATAACTTAAGATCCAAAAATGGCCGACCTGCACCAATAGCGACAGAACTAATAACCCAATACCTAGACAAATGCCAACTCCCCACCTTAACGGAGGAGGAAAACACAGTCCTCAATGCTGAGATCTCAAAAGAGGAACTGGAAGAGGTGGTCAAATCACTAAAGAATACTAAGTCACCTGGCCTGACGGCTTCACCAACGTCTATTATAAGAGATTCTTGCCTACCCTATCCACGCATCTCCTAAAAACATTTAACTATTTTATGGAAGGGAACCAAATCCCCCCATCAATGTCTCTCGCCAATCTGGCTATTATACATAAGGAAGGCAAGGACACGATGCAATGTGGAAGCTATCGTCCAATCTCCCTTCTCAACAGTGATCTCAAATTATATACAGGCATACCCCGCATTAACGTACGCAATGGGACCGGAGCATGTATGTAAAGCGAAAATGTACTTAAAGTGAAGCACTCCCTTTATTCCCACTTATCCATGCATGTACTGTACTGCAATCGTCATATATGTGTATAACTGATGTAAATAATGCATTTGTAACAGGCTCTATAGTCTCCCCGCTTGCGCATAGCTTCGGTGCAGGTAGGGAGTTCAACTTTGCTGTTCAGGACGTGCTGACAGGCGCATGCGTGAGCTGCCGTTTGACTATTGGACGATATGTACTTACTCGCGAGTGTACTTAAAGTGAGTGTCCTTAAAGCGGGGTATGCCTGTAGTAAAATACTTGCAAACAGACTAAGGGGCTTATGCAGAGAGGATCGCAAAAGAACGAAAAAATGGCAACAAAATAGCCACAGATTTGCCATAATGTATGGGCGCATGCAGAGAACTGCGTTACCTGGTTTAACAGATTGTCAGAATTTTGGCGAGTTCAGAGGTGCGCGATTCTCGCCATACCACGGTGCTATGTACATACAATGAGGACTGTAGCTTTACACAGTTATAAACACCTTACACAATCGCTGCCAGAATTTTCAGCATTTGTACTTTCGTTAAAAATGTCGTACCTTTTGTTATTTACCTGACAGGCCACATTTAAGACATTCACAGATCTTCCCCCCGCCCCTCCAGCGACGCCACGCATAGGAATTTATAAGTACTTACACAGATCTATTATCACGGCGGCGAACAGCAACAAATTGCCAATTTTTGCTTGCGAGCACGAACTGGCCATATTTCAGGACAGAATGGCGCGTTTCACGGCAACGATGCTACCTGCATCGCACCATATGTCAGCATGTCGAATTTCACGTTCTCGCAACGTGTTTGGCGAATTTTACAGGTCTGAAAAATTTTCAGGCCACTTTTAAAAAACGCGCCATTTTCTCCAGAGTTTCAGGATTTCTGCCTAGTTTTTTCGCCAGAAGATGGCGATATTTCCTTATCTATGCTCTCTGCATGTGCCCCTAAACCCCATCTTACCGAGATTAATCAATAACGACCAAGTAGGATTTATCGCAGGCAGGCAAGCCTCGGACAATACTCGGAAGATAATCAATATTATTGATCATGTCCACCTCACAGGCACCAAAGCTTTACTTTTAAGCCTAGACGCAGAGAAGGCATTCGATAGAATAAACTGGCAATTCCTGGACCATACTATGCGCAAATTCGGCTTCAAAGACGCATACCTAGAAGGGGTCCGTAGACTATATCAAAACCCATCAGCAACGGTAAAACTTCCAGGGGGCAATAACCAGAGATTCGAGATTACAAATGGAACTCGTCAGGGATGCCCCCTATCTCCTCTCCTCTTTGCACTAACCATAGAACCACTGGCATCAGCTATACGACTCAATATAGACATCCAAGGAATAGAAATTGGACACAGGCAGCACAAAATATCCCTATTCGCGGATTATGTTATTTTGACCCTTTCCAAACCTCAAATCTCCCTTCCCAATCTTCAAAAGGAACTCCGGGATTTTGGAAAAATCTCAGGATATAAAATAAATAACGATAAATCAGAAGCCCTGAATCTAAGCCTGCCAGAGCCAGAGGTGAAACTCCTCAAATTAAACTTTAATTACTGTTGGAGCTCCTCTTGTATCAAATACTTGGGAGTTAAGATATTGAGGACCTACCAAACCTTGTACAAGCATAATTATCCGACCCTGTTCCAAAAAATTAAACAAGATTTAGATAAATGGGGAGGATACCAAATATCATGGATCGGGAGAATGATCTCAGTCAAAATGAACGTACTCCCTAGGTTACTATACTATTTCCAGACCCTCCCGGTCCACATCCCTGGCTCCGAGTTGAAAAATATACAAAAACTAATCCTCCAATTCATCTGTCAGGGTAAAAAACCCAGAGTCGCCAGAACAGTTCTCTTGGCCTCAAGGAGGAGAGGAGGACTTGGTGTTCCAGACATCACAAGATACTACCTGGCCGCCAAACTACGACAGGCAGTAGTCTGGAACACCAACCCAAATCAATACTGTTGGCTAGATATAGAAACACAATATGCCGGGACGCCTTCGCTGCCAGCCTGCCTTTGGTCCCTGAGCAGGGAAGACATGCAGAATAGCAAATTCAAATTAGGATCGATGAGACACACATGGGAGACCTGGATGAAAAGCAAATTCAAATATAAGCTCACAACACCTCAATCCCAACTAACACCAATTCATCAAAATCCAAAATTCCCTCCTGGCTGTGAGCCCAGACAATTTGATCAATTCAAAGCAAAAAATATTGGAGCAGTTGCCAACCTCTTGAGCTTCGGGGAGTTCCTGAGCTATCAAAATTTGCAAAACAAATATGAAATAGTAGGACTGAACGCTTTCAAATACCTACAAATTCGGCACTTTATTCAAACATTATCCCCAACGTTGGAATTTCCCCCTCTCACAGGTTTCGAGCGGCTCTGTAGAGAAACAGCTCACCAGAAAGGTCTGATAATGCAAATTTGTGCAGAACTAGAGAGGGCCTCAGAAGCCCCCACACATGACTATATGCTACATTGGGCAGCAGAATTGGGCATAGTTATAGACCGAGAGGACTGGGAAAGTATCTGGGAAAATGCCTCAGGGACCTCTATATGTACCACAATCAAAGAAAACATATACAAAATAATGTTTCGCTGGTATCTTACCCCAGTTAGAATAAATCAAATCTACCCTCTGGCCTCCGACCAATGCTGGAGAGGCTGCGGTCAAAAGGGGGACATGGCCCACATTTGGTGGACATGCCCGGAAATTCAGAGGTATTGGGAAACCGTACAAAATTCACCTAACGATACCTATTGACCCGCTGACCTACCTGTTGGCCAGGCCCCTAGATACGCTGGACCGACCAACAGGTAAATTAATCTCCTTCATCCTCACAGCGGCCAGATGTGCGGTGGCAGCCGCCTGGAAGAAAGTGTCTCCCCCCCCCCCAAGCGAACAATAATACAAAGAGTGCAGGAGGTGATGGAGATGGAGAGAATCTCAGCTTTCCTAAGGCGGTCTTGTTCCTCCTTTAACAACATATGGGAGTCATGGCAAACCTACATGACTCTTATGAGCCGAAACGAACGGCAGACCCAGGTGGGTCAGGGGGACGTTGAGTCTTTCTCCCCCCTCTCCAGTTAAAAAGTTGAAAAAGAAACCTGAATTAGGCCGACATATTGTAAATAACTGTAATAATGTGAAATGTTGTAATTGCCTAATAAAAAATTTGAAACCAAAAAAACACCCACAGCGTACGTGTTGCTTTTTTCGCCACTGCTAGCGTTCTTAAATTTCACGTACGCTAGCTGATAGAAAAAAAAGCCGCGTGTAACATTTGCATGGAGATTCTGTATCTGTATATGGTTTAGGAATTAATTGTTTTGATTGGTTAATGGTTTAATTAATTCATTGTTGATGTTTTTGCTTGTATTCACTGGATTAGCTGGCTACTGTTTTTATTTAGTGAAGTATGTTTTTTTGGAGTTAGGTTTTATTATTGTGTATCTGGTGCATTAATGTATTGTAATTAGGGTGCCCATTGAGTGCTATAGAGGCTTATCATGCCCATATTATTATTATATGGGTATGATGTACCACTATACTACTCAATGGGTACAGGGTGGGTATTGTCAGTTAGGGGTGGGTGCTTAAGCCTCCCGGGTTTGTATCGGGGCAGGGTGGGTTAACCCCTTAATGACTATAGCAGTTAGTAACCGCTAAGGTGATTAAGGGGTTAGGGGCCATTAGAATGTCTTTATTATGTATATACTGTTTGCTTTCTTTCAACGGAGGACAGAGGGACCTGCTGTTGTGGTAAGTTTAACTGTATTTATTTACTTTATTTAGGTATGCTAATGCAGTGTTTAATAATGGGCAAATAATCTATTATCCATATCTGGATAATAGCTATTTTGCACAATATTGTACTGTATGTGTTAGGGGGGTGTATTTAGTTAGAAATAATGTTTAGTATTTTTGTAGGCACAACATTGGTACCGCAGGCCCGCGGGGACCCTGGGACGACCGCGGGGTCAGCCGGGGACACCCGGCCTCCCTCGGGGACCCCCGCAGGGTCAGCCGGGGACACCCGCCGGCCTGTTGTATGGGTGTTGCGCATGCAAAAATGGAAAGCAAGAAATTTTTCAAAGTCCAGCTTTTTTTGCGTCTACCTTGAGCTGACGTGTTCTGTTGAACGCAACTTTCGCGTACGCTAAGGTTACATGGCTTAGTGCATCCCGCTTAAGGGCAGAATTTAACGCAAACAGGGTAACGAACGAGCAAAGTTGGACTTAGAAAAATTTCCTGAAAAAAGTCAGTTTTAGATCGCAAAGTGCCTGTTTGCGTTGCTTAGTGCATCGTGTTCAGCGCAATATCACGTTCTAAGAGCACTTTGCGCTCTAAAACGACTTAACGGAGCTTAGTGCATGACCCCCTATATGAGCAAATCAAATGCAAAAGTTATGATAAGCACATATTAGATACCCAAAGGATATATAGGAAAAAAACAGAACATGAGGTTGGAATATAATCCATAATGTTCTATAGAGAATGGATTGACAGCCAAAAGAAAGAGTCAAAGACCCCTAACTATACACATAACCCATAACGAAAGAAAACTCTAAATTAGATTAAGGATAATGAAAATAATAATGATAATTATTTAAGCACATAATTCTGGCAACCCATCACGCAACCTACATGAAATGCTGGAAATCCAAAAAGACCCACTTACAATGGAAACATAAAACCAGTTTCAATAATAGGTCTGATTCAAGTTTTCTTTGTTTTCTTTGTGGTCAGCTGACACTCAGGGGCTGACGTTGCATCAGCGAGACCTGTTCTCATGTCGTGGGCCGACGACATCACTCCTATCAATGAGTGGCGCGAAAGGTTAATTATAAAAGTTTTTGTTTTTCATATGTAACTCACACCTTGATAAAGTCCCCATGGACGAAACGCAAAGGTGCTTTCTTTCACCTTCCATTGTGAGCTACATTCAATACATTCATTGATATTTGGAGCTGCCCTGGAATCTTTTATTTTTTCATTCTGGATTCTGGCTGTGCTCCTGTTTCTACCAACATCTAAAGATCAACAAGGCACCTGGACTGATGAAATCCCTGCGGAAAAGTTCAAGCAGAGTGTTGAGAGAAGCTCACATCATTGCCCCATGTTCTCATCTTGTATATCAGGAATAATAAGGAAATCCCAGGTAACCTCAGGGATGCCATGATCGTGACAATGATCAAGAAAGGAGAGAAGTCTGACTGTGAAAATTAGAGAGGATGCCCTGTGTCTGCCATAGGAAATATCATTGATAGAATCCTTTGAAACCATGTTCTTCCACTTGCTAAAGAGCTCCTCCCTGAATCTCACTGTAGATTAAGGCCATCATGCGGCACAACAAGCATAATCTTCACTGCTCGATAGCTGCAGAAAAAATGTCAGGAGCAACATAAACTTCTCTACAGTATATAGCCTTACTTTACTTCACAAAAGCCTTCAACTCTGTCAGTCAAGAAGTAAGGTTGAACATCGAAATTCATCACCATATTTTTCCAGCTCCATGATGATATGTGTGTAGTGATTCTCAGAAAATTATCCATCACAGACCCCTTTGATGTTAAGATGAGAGACAAGCAAGGTTGCATCATCACCCCAGAACTCTTCTTGTGATTCCTTACTGCAATGCTACATCTGACCACAGACAAGCTTCAAGGGGACCTAAACTACCAAAAGGACAATAAGCTGAAGATGTAGCTAGACTCACTATCTCTGGAGCTGTGGGAAGAAAAACAAAATGCAGCAGCTGCAGGGACATTAGCGGCTGGCTGCGGGCAGTCCTATACAAATGGGATAACCCACAGATCATTTCTTGCTGCTAGAGGAAGCCATACGAGTGGGTCCACATGTTCCCCCAGCACCGAGAACACTGAGCCTGGCTACATCTGTATGTAGCCCCCTTTTCCCCATCACTAAGGGAACTACCAGTACTGCTGTTACCTGTTGGCTACCAGAAGGCCTGAGCCTCCACCACTGGGAGCCTGGGGTGATCTCTCATTCACCTTGGTGCAGCGCCTCCACCTGCGAGGGATCCCAGCGTGGTGGGATAAGCCCCTCACAGGAAAAATACCAATAACAATGACACACAGGGTATATAATAACTGGCTTTACTGACATAGGATAATCAACCTGTACCCCACAGTATATAGCCCACACACACACAACCCTAGTACCCCAGAGGAGTGTCCCCAAAGTACATTGGGTGCTAGGCACCAATATCCTGATGTCCTTCCCCAATGTCAGGGCCCACCTGAAAGTGTGTGGAATAGCGCTATCACATGAACTTTTGGTACACTTGTTGGGGTACCTGCCCGGGGCTCCAGCAACTGGGTACTGCTGAATAACAGATGGGGATCCACTGATTCAGCGACGTCGTCGTCCGTGATGGTGTCCGCCTGGGCGATGGGTGAACTCCTGCTGGAGGGCTCACCTTTGAAAGTCTATTACTGTGACGGTTGTCTGGTTCCAGACCACAGGCCACAATCACCACGTGGCATCTCACCGGTGCTATACTCTGACTATCAGCTACTGGGGAAATGTCCCTAGCTATGGGCTTTCCCTGTAGCAGCCACAACCTACTGTGAGTCGGGGACTATCTAGGGCCCCTGGGGGGTATCTGGCCTAGTCTGGGATGCCACCTGCACCCAGGCACTATCTTCCCCCTCTACATCCCTTCTCCGACTGGTTTGGGCCCCAAATGCCTCCCGAAAAAGCTGCAGCCCTTTTGGCTGTGCTGTGCCACATGTAGCTATCTCCCAGAGGCTTTTGGGACTTGTAGTCCCTGCACGGAGCCTGTCTCTAACATGGCCGCCCCTACTACCACGTTCTGAACATGCGCCAGGTCTCGCGCATGCACACTAGCAACCAAAATGGCGACGCCCTCCTTAGTCAGGCCGCTGTGGAGCTCCGGCAATGCGTGGGCCCTCAGCCCCCACCAACAACCTCCTGCGCCTGTGACGGGTCCGCCTGCCACTCCGGCGGCACCCGGCATCTCCATGCAACCTCCTGACCATGCACCACTGATTGCCCGCAGCCACCCACCTCACGCAGCACCAGGGGTAAGAGGGGGACCTGACAACATGTACTTAACCTCAGCCAACTCTGAACCAGAACCAAGACCACACTGACCTCAGTCATCGAGCTCCAGTACACTAACAGTGCTGTAGTGTTTGCTCACTTGGAAGTGGATCATTCAGGCAGTCGTCTTCAGAAGACTAAGGTCCTCCATCAACAAGTGGCAGCCCTGAATTCGCAATCTCCAGCTTCAACAATTCACATTCATGGTGAGAGGACGTGGAGCATTTTCAAACTATGGCAAATCCTGGAGGAAACAATGGAGATTATATTCCTTTATATATCAGGTGCTATTTTTCCTCAGTTTTGCAATTGGGAGACTTTGACACATTTCACCTATGTAACAATAAACGAGTCTTGTAGTTATACAAGGCAATATTTATTAATTAGGAGAGGAGACACAATACAAACAGTATGTGATATATTCTGTGTTTTTTGCCATCATTTTCACATGAACACAATGCATTCTGCTTGATACATAGCACTTTGTGTCACATTACAAGGTTTAATGCATGTTGAACAAGTTGATGACACTGCAGAAGTGGTACGGGCAGGGATGTAGGAGGACAAAGAGGTAATAGACGTGCTAGAGTAAGAATGAATAAACAGAGTGCAGTGAAAAAGGAGAACATTAGGGAGTAATAGAACATTACAAAAAAATAATAATCTTCCCATGTTAAAAACCCCACACAAGGAGACAGATTAGATATTGGAGTTGAATTAATGCTTTCCACAATGTATCAACTTTGTTATATTTTTATTTGTTTCATACTTTAATATTAATTAAAAAAACATATTGTTTGATACTAGATAAGAGCTGACTTAGGCTGCGTCCATAGGACTGCAGCCATGCGGGGGCGCACGGAGGCTGAGGGAAAATGGGTGCTTTCCCTGGCCTTGGTCCGCGCCGTCCGGGGGCGTGTCGGGGGGGGCTGTGACATCATGGAGCTGGTTCGCCCTCATTGGGCGAACTGCTCACGTGACCGGCCCTGCGCTCCCGTGAGCGCAAAAATCTGTCTTTTGAAAAAGACCTACGCTTTCGCACGCTTGCGGAAGCGTGCGCGAGCCCCTGCTAAAGCCGCTCTCATTGCGGCTGCAGGGGCTCACTGAGAAGCGTCAGCGCGCCTCAGCACGGGTCAGCGCCTAAGCGCTGACCCTGGACACAGCCTAACCCAGCAAAAATGGAGTGATCATCAGCTACAAGCCAGTTCTCCAAATATTACAATGGTGACCATTTGAGAAAGGGCTCTTACAAAATAGGAAAGTGAATTATTTTACAAAATGGAAAGCTGTTGCATGATTTCACAATAAAGTTGTTGTGAGAAAGCAAAAGCTGATTTGTAAAATAAATAAATAAAATATGTGTCTGAATGGAAGTACGCTAGCAGGCTTCTTGTAAAACACGACCAAGCGTAACAAAAATAAATATGTTTTGTAATCTCAGGGAAGGTGTTTCGGTAAATCCATTTCATTAATCAAAGAGGGTGTTGCCACAATTGCAAAACCTGCCAAGGAAATTCATTAGTGCCCCAGCACTTTTGACACTGCCCAGATCCAATTAAATGCTCCCAAATGTATGTGTCAAGGGTTGATCTACGGCTGTAGTGGATCCCAGTGGCAGGAACAGCAGGGAGGGTGGTCAGGGTTACAAGCAGAAGTCATAGGCAGGCAGCAAATAGCATGGTTGGGATCACAAGCAGAGGTCGGAGGCAGGCGGGTGATAGCGTGGTCAGAGTCACAAGCAGAGGTTGGCAACGAGGAGACTGGAACAGGACAATAGCAACAGCAGTAAACACAGGAATCTAGCAGGAGCTGAGGAACCAGTATTAACAGGCACTGACAGACAGGGAGGAAGTTTATATAGTATGAGAGGGAATAGATTCTTCCAAAAGGAATGGGAGCACCCGGTAATAATTCAATGGGGCAGTCATAAGAACGATGTGGAGGATGCATATACGCGTTCTTCTTGTCGCACACTTCCAAAAACTCAGAGTATGGAGTTGGCAGTAGATTTTCTTGGGGCGAGGAAATCTTGTGTATTCCCACACACTCTGGTATAGGAGTTTCTCCTAGGGCTCTGGAAAGAGGACCGCCTGGACTTATTTGGGCAATCGGCGAGATAGTGTCCCTCATTTCCGCAATACAGACAGAGATCTTCTGTTCAGCGTCTATTCCTTTCTCCAGGAGAAATGTCCCCGCAATGTGTTTATTTGCATCGGCTCTTCCTCGGTCTCCCTGGAATGTCTTGGGGTGCTGACATCTCTAACCCCGGAGTAGTTTGGCATGACAGTCTGTCAAATGCAACACGCCAAGATAATTTTGACATACCCATCATAGTATCTATCTAAGCAACAAGAAAATGAATGTAAGCAATGATAAAACACACCTAAATATTTCCTACATGACTAGAAAGAATGCGGTTTGACACATTTGACTCATTTGAAACAGTAAATTGTGACATTTATCCACCTTTTATGTAGCTGTAACTTGTTTTTGTCCACTCACTGCCCTTATCTTTTATTGTTTTATCCATGTGCCCCTTGCATCTTTTCCCAATCTCTGCTCCTGCAGGATCCCTTTATTTTATTCCTGTGCCCATGGTATCTCTTCCTTTGATTATGTCTTGTATCACTTTATCCCTGTGCTCACGAATGTGTCTCTCTCACTGTCTGTACTTTCTAACATACAGTAGCACTGAATCTCCCAGATATAAGAGCATGTGCAGCCTCACAAAAAGTATCGTTATCGTTCTGGATAAACATGTAACTACAATAATGATGAAAAGGATTGCAATATATTGTTGAGTATTGTCCTGGTTGTTCTTTCACTGCAGAAATAGTTAAATTTGTATTTTCAGCTTCTATGGATCCCTGTTAATATGGGCAAGAAGCAAGTAGTGACACACTGTGTTGTCATTTTGCATGTCATTACCCAGAACCCTTGGCTGCAGTGGAAGCATTGTATGCTAAGAGGGGGGTGCGGAAACTGGAGGTTGTGACATTTTCTGTGGGGGGTCCCAACCATCCCCAAGGTGTGTCTACTTTTTTTATATGTATTGGGGGGAGTGGGGGTCTTTTTATATGAATGGGGGGGGGGTCTTTTTATATGTATTAGGGGGAGTGGGGTCTTTTTATACTTATTGGGGTAGAGTGGGTGTCTTTTTATATGTATTGGGGGAGTGGGGTCTTTCTATATGTATTAGGGGTGTGTGGGGGTCTTTTTATATGTATTGGGATGGAGTGGGGGCTTCGTTATATGTCTTGGGGCTTTTTTATATGCATTGGAGGGGTTTTATATGCATTCAGGCTTTTTATATATGCATTTTATATATATATATATATATATATATATATATATATATATATATATATATGCATTGTTTTTTTTTATATATGCATTGTTTTTATTTTTTTTAAATATGTATTGTTTTTTTTAATATGTATTGGAGGTCTTTTTTATATTTATGGGGAGGTGTTTTTTTTGTATGTATGTTTTTTTTGGGGTTGCGGATTTTTTTGTATGTATTTGGGGGTGGGAAGTTTTTTTCATTGGGGTTGTTTTTTTGGTATATATTTTGTGGGGGGAATTATGTGAAGGGGAGGGAATTGAGAGTGGTGTAATTGATGGAAGGGGAGAGGAGAGAGGGGGGAGAGGGAGTGAGGAAAAGAGGGAGTAGGGGAGAGAAATACATGTGAGGTGCGGTGGCAGGGATTGAGGGAGAGTGGGGTAATTGATAGACGGGGGAGAGTGAGAGGTGAGACGGAGGTGAGAGAAATACATGGGAAAAGAGAGGGAAATAGAGGTGTCTCGCGAGGTGTGAAATACGGCTCGCAACACTGCCATTTAAGTAAAAGTTGCGCCCTTAAAAAGAAATTTCATGGTAGGTGTGCTATGGGGGGGGGGGAGGGGGGGCTGCTCCTTGCATTTGTCCTGGGCCCCAAGATTTGTGTTGGCGGCCCTGAGCATATGCCTGCAGTATCAAACAACTTTCCAGCACAGCCTGGGTTAAAAAAAGTGCATAGCCAGTAAACCTACTCGCAGATACAGTAGTTGTTTCAACCTCAATGGTCTCATTAATGTGAGGTTGGGTGGCTTTACAATGTGTAGCTGAAATAGGTTTCAACCCCACGTTATATAAATGATGGTGAGTTTTTAGAAAGCTTTCAATAGTGCTACTGGAGAGGAATATACTGCCATCTCCTGCACAATGACTAGAACTGCCCATAAAATGCCTCATAGCCACACTGTAAACTAAACACAAAGCACAATAGGAGAAACTATTACCATCAATTACAGGAGCAGCATACAATTATTGCACGGATTACTTTTTTTTACTAAACATTTATTACTTTAAACTAGGTAAACTTTAGTGTCCACATGGATGGAGCTGCTTTCAGGCAAATGGATATATATTATCATAGATTTTATTTTTGTGTTATATACACCGGCTATTATATATATATATATATATATATATATATATATATATATATATATATATATATATATATATATATATATATATATATATATATATATGCAAATATAGCTGTATGTATTCATACAGCTATATTTGCATATTTGCTTTCCTGTGGAGGGTTTTTGTCACTTTTTTTACTCACCATAACTTAACTCAGTATATATATATATATATATACACACACAC
The DNA here is from genome assembly GCF_040206685.1 of Ascaphus truei. NCBI lineage: Eukaryota > Metazoa > Chordata > Amphibia > Anura > Ascaphidae > Ascaphus > Ascaphus truei. The sequence goes on along the minus strand of NC_134483.1, from coordinate 185,114,111 downwards.
ACACACACACACACACACACACACACACACACACACACACACACACACACACACACACACACACACACACACACACACACACACACACACACACACACACACACACACACACACACACACACACACACACACACACACACACACACACACACCTGTATGCTCATCTGCATGTCTTAGGCAGGTCTGCAACCCCACCGTTCCCCATTATCACCCAGCATACAGCACTTCCACTGCAGCAAGGGATTCTGGGAAATGACATGCAAATGAGCACACAGTGTCACTTTTTGCCTCAATAACCATTTTTAACATGGTTCCCTAAAGGCTTAAGCTTGCTGCATGGTCACAGCTTTGAGCACAGCCAGGGTTAAGGTGCATACTCAGAAAACCACCCACAGACAACTGTTTCGACCTTGATGGGTCTCATCAGTGTGGGGTTGATTTTACTGGGAATGCAAGAGAGGCTATGGGATAGGCTAAACCATAATACTGAGTTAAGTTATGGTGAGTAAAAAAGTGCTCATTTGCATGTCATTTCCCAGAATCCCTTGCTGCAGTGGTAGTGCTGTATGCTGGTTGATAATGGGGAAAGGTGGGGTTGCAGACCTGCCTAAGACATGCAGATGAGCATACAGTTATATTTGCATATTTGCTTTCCTGTGGAGGGTTTTTGTCACTTTTTTACTCACCATAACTTAACTCAGTATTACATACACACACACACACACACACACACACACACACACACACACACACACACACACACACACACACACACACACACACACACACACACACACACACACACACACACACACACACACACACACACACACACACACGGCCGGTGCAAGGGTATTCGACTCCTTCTTCGGCCTTTTGGCTAAGATCAAGGCGATATGAATGCTCCTCTCGACCTGCACAGCTATGACCAAATGCAGTACTATCCTATATGGGGTTTCAGTAGGAAAGGTCTGTGGCAAGCATTTGGCCCTCTAGCTCGTTGAGAGGTGGTGTCCAGACCCCGGACCACAGAACCCCTGAGCCTTCGGGCTAAGGGGGGATGGCATTCGAACAACCAGCCCTTCGGGGCTGGGGTGCACCCGAGCAACCCTCGAAAGAGGGGAGATGATGCGAACTCCCTTGCGGGCCTCGGGCCAGAGGGAGGAAGAGACGGATATCCTGAATCCTAACGGAGGAAGGCATCAATGTCCCTGGAGACCTAGGCTTTCGAGCTGAAACCTTCAGGGAAACTGTGCACTGAGGGCGGGTCTGACTTCGGTTGGACAGTCCAAAGGCAAGCTCCCTATCCACTGACGTGGACTGGGATCCGATGAGCGAGAGGGTGTACCCTCTCGGGAGGAAAAAAAAAAAGGGTATTCGACTCCTTCCCACGCTCGGATTTTAGTTGTATTTTTAATACCCTTACTCTCTCTCTCTCTGAGGATTGCCCATCAGCCTCACCCCGTGATGGGACGGGGGACGCGCGCTGCGCTACCTTGCCGGGGGACACCGCACGTCCCGTGCTTAGGCCCCGCCCCCGTGACGTGTCCCATGATGGAGCGGCTGACGCGCGCCACTCTACCAGGTTTGGGGACACTGCACTGATCTCGCTCGGGCTCCACCTTGTGACATCACGGGTGAGGCACACCGCACACAAGCTACGCGCAGGCGCCACGCTGAAATGGTCACATGAGGGGTTAACTCCATCAGCAATCATTGCACACCTGCACTCCTCCCCGTCGCTGGCTACCAGTGGACTGAATATGTCTAGGGGCGGTTCTCGTTCATTACTCTGCAGCTGTGTGCTGTCCTGCCATTGGCTGCCTGTCCGTTCAATCCTCAGCCAGCCCTGCTACAAACTGGCTGAGCATAAACTCTGTTTATGTACTTGTGCTTGCCTCCAGTATCCTGCTGCCCTGCCTTTGCCTTGTCTTGCTTCTTGTGTTTTTGACTTATTTATTTATTTATTTATAAAATATTTTACCAGGAAGTAATACATTGAGAGTTACCTCTCGTTTTCAAGTATGTCCTGGGCACAGAGTTAAGACAAATTGTACATGGTTACAACTTCAGCTTGTACCCAGACTCCTGTCTTCTCTGACCCCTTGACCACGGCTACGGATAATGACAATTCTACCTTCTATACTCCTGGACCCGGCACCATGCTACGACTGTCCAATTTCTCCTATCCTAGATCACGGCGGGTATTACGACCAATCTGTCCTCTCCAAACCTGACCTAGCTATACGACTACCACTCTGCACTCCGAACGAGATTGCACGGTTGTAGGTCGGTGGCCATCAACATCCCCACCTCAGCCCCGCAGTCCTATCTAGTTTGTGGTGAGCACTCGTTACTCTCTCCCTCTACCCCCTCCCACCACTTTATCATCATCTCTCTCTCACCCCCTCTTATCCTCTCTCAGCCCCTCTTCATCCTCTGCCCGCCCCTCTTCATTCTCTCTCCGCCCCTCTTCATCCCCTCATCCTCTCACCCCTTTAATCCTCACACTCCATTTTCATCATATCTCACCTGTTTCATTCTCTCTCATCCCCTCTTCATCCTCTCACCCTCCCTTGATCCTCTCTCACCACCTCTTCATTCTCTTCCCCCCTCTTCAACTTCTCTCACTGGAGTGGATACACTTAGTGTATGCCAGCTACCAAGAATTAGGTAGGCTGGTTACACAATTCGCGACGCGTTTCGTTTAGCAAGTAAACTTCATCAGGCATACCTTAATCTTGATGGCTGGCATACACTAAGTGTATCCATTCCGGTCTGCGATCCCTCAATGAACTGGCATCGATGGACGGCTATTGGGGGCTTTATTTCCACACATGCGCACTTGCGCTACACACCACACCGACACACGCGGAGGTGTTATTGCAACTGCAACGGAGACAGCCCCAATGCGCGGGACTGCTACCCGATAAGAATTGGACTTTGCCCCTTTGCCTGATCTAAGGTGAAGCCTAAGAGACTAGGATATCACTCAGACCTGGATATGAATTAAGTTTTACTTATATGTAAGTTTTTTTATTATTGTTGTCATATTATACCATCATACTCTTACCTTGGTGCGCACTTGTGCTTTTTTTCTTGGTTGCCTGGATCCGCCAACGGAGTCTTCCGCCAGGGTCCTTCTTGGAGTGGGGGGAGACACTCCAAATCACAGGAGCAGCAAGAGGAAGGAGAGAAATTACTTTTCCACATTCATAGGAAGCAAGAGCGCGGACTGAACACTCTTTAACTGATATATATATATATATATATATATATATATAGATAGATATAGAGATAGATATAGAGATATATATATATATATATATATCTATATATATAGTATATATATAGTTATACAGTGTGTATATATATATATATATATATATATATATATATATATATATATTTATAATCTCAAAAAAAATCTAGGAGAAGAGTGCAAGAATACAGAACATGCTTAGATCGCATTTAATACAAACAGTTTATTGCAATATGACGCAAATATAACACTACACAATATAAACCAGAATCAAAGCTTATCTGCTTAGAGCGCTGGGGTCCTTGGAGGGTCCGTGCAGAATGGCGTGTCTTCCCAGGAATGAATACTTTTTGCTGCAATGCAACAGGCTACACTCCCTGCACAGCTATGGATCCTGAGTCAGGACAAACTCAGATTCTATGTATTTCGCAACACTCAGTTGCTCCATCCACTTTTGTGGTCTATACTGACTTTATATATACTGTATACGGGTTTTTTTGATCAAAGAAAAAAATGTGAATTTATTAGATTGACGTTTCGGTCCTGTCCAGGACCTTTCTCCAGACACAAGAAAACACAGGAAGCAACTATAATGTTTAACCATTTTGAAAAAGCCTGCGCGGGTGTGTCCTCCCAGCATTGCTAGGCAACCAAAATAAACAGGAAGTGAAGCACTGACACGAATCACCAGTATAGTATGTGAAAATTAGTGAACAATAACATTATCTATTGTTAGTCCAAATAAAAAAAGGTTATTACCTAATACTGAAGTAGTCATGAGCAATAAAGAGAAGATGAAAACAATGAAGTTGTAATGGGAAAGGGAGCTATATGGCTAATCTCTCGAATTAAGTTATTCGATGCATACAAATATTAAATACGTTGATGTTTCCATTAAACTTTAAACACTGAAGGGGTGGGGATAGTCATATCTATGGCATCATATCCATAAGCTTTTGCACAATGTCTAGTATGTGCATATGTCCAAATGCTGCAAAAAAGGGCCGCAGACTAAACTTATAATAACTAATATAAAGAATCTAATAAGTGCACCCATGTATATACAGTAAATCCCACATAAAGGATGAGAAAACCGACCTAACGCTAGCAATAGGCAGGAATATTCCAGCGGTTGGGGCACCAAAACAGGAGAGTTTCCCTACACAAACTGATTTCATTAGATTACATCATCTATGATGATACGCAAGAGTATGGTTAATACATGAGACATATATTAGCTATGGACCAACAACTACCGAATGTCGTTGGAGTGAACCGCTCTTTTGCTTTCGGCATGGTTGGAGTTTACGTGACCAGCTTGTTGCATACAGACACACCACAAATTCAAACCTATGAAGCCTTCCTGATACCAATGCCTGTATGTTACAAATGTACCGGGTGCACGACATGCAGGTACATGGTCACCGGCAACACCTTTATGCATCCACATTAGGTATCAGTGAACAGCATTAGAAAACGTGTTACATGCCTTATCCAATATGGGATTTACATTATAATTTGTCCATGTGGATTTTACTATGTTGAAAAACTGAGCGTACATTCCATGCACGTAAGGTGCAGCATCGTTCTGCAATTAGGACAGCGTTGGAGAATCTCCATAGTGACCAACCTGGGTCCTCACATTTCCACAAAGCAGGATACCAGTTACTATCTTTGAGACACATAATCATTGATCAGATTGACCTCCTGGTGAGAGGTGACAATGGAGAAAATCTATTGCTGTGATGTGAGGCTCACCGGATATCATATTTGGATACCGTTTCCCCAAGGGGCTTAATGAGACTCTTGCATAGTTTCCAATGGATTAATACATGGAAACAAGTCAACAATTCAGAGCTACTACATGGTACATTGGTCATACACACACTCTCTGCAGGGTCCATGTCGGCACGTGCGGATTATACTTAGTGTGCGGACATTTAAGGGCCGCTCTGTTTGCAAAGACTACAAATACTATTTACCTATACTGTATATGCTCCTTATATTTATGTGGCTCTGCCCTATGTGCACTCTTTGGCATCACGCAGACTGGTATTTGTATACAGTGAGGACACACCCAGAAATCTTGTTTCAATGTACAAGGCTTTTAGAATATAAAACTTGTAGCTGAGATTATGAACTAGAATTCAACAGAGGTATGATTTGGGATCAGACATGGGAATTCTCATCTTTCACACTCCAGTGACCTCTCTGGGAAGAACCTGTAACAAGTTCAATGGTAAAACACTGTATAGGAATTCTTTGTTTATCCTTTTTAATCTGAAGAAACTATCTGCATTTTATATGGTATGTTTTTGTAATAATCTTTTTCTATATCCTAAGCACTGTACCTTTTCTATTTTAAATCCATATTAAATCTAAAGTAATGACTTTGGTCTCTGATTGAACTGTTGCACGCTTTGTAGAGAGTAATTTACATTTTTGGACACATTTTGTTACAACAGATTTTTGGGTGTCAGGTGCCTATTTTTCATAGTAAACAGGGACCAAAAGAATCTGCTAATTACACACATGATATTTCTTTGGTGGTGGTAGCGGCGCTGCAAATCACATACATTCAAAGTCCATTTTTGATTGTAGGAAACAGGGAAACCCCAGCCCGAAAAACTCAAGGGAATGAGTTTGATAGGGAAAAACGGAGAGGAAAAATATATAGTATAATACAGTTTTAAATAACACTGATGTTGAGAAAAATTATAGGTATTGCACTCACATGTAGTGCCTATAATTTAGGCGTTGATTCATAAGGTAAATCTCCTTCTTTGTTTATGGTCACAGGGATTTATTTGCTCATTGTGTTTGTAAGAGAAAACAAAAACAGTGCACACAATATATAACAAATCTTTACATATAGTGTGCGGACATTTAAGGGCCGGTCTGTTTGCAAAGACTACAAATATTATTTACATGTATATGCTCCTTATATTTATGTGGCTCTGCCCTATGTGCACTCTTTGGCATCCCGCAGACTGGTACCTGTATTTGTATACAGTGAGGGCACACCCAGAAATCTTGTGAAATAGTAATTAAAAAATATATATGTTGTATTTTAGCAGACTATTTGCATTTGTAAGTTTTTACATTCAGATATTCTCACCTTCTGCGTTCCTATCGGTGGCTGACATCAATATGACTGATTTTATGTTGTTTTTCAGGATAGCAATTTGATTACTCCAACATGCTGTAAAAAGTGAACTGGAATTGATATTTCTCTAAATAAAAAAAGGTATCACCTAATACTGAAGAACTCATTTACTCTGCCCTATTGCAACTGGACTAACATGGCTATTTCTACTTAATTCATATTTCTCTAAGCAAATTCAGGGTTTAGCCTTTCAGTTATTTCTGGATGGAGATGTTTAATCCTGTTACAAAAGTTCCCACAATTGTTTTAATACATTTTTGAATTGACTTTCCCATTTTCATTTGTGGATGGAAATTAACAAAAGTCTTTGGCCCAGATACACAAAGCTCTGTTTAGTCACTTAACATGATGTTAACCTTCCCCTGTTCACCAAGCCAGCATAGAAGGGGTTAATAGCATGAGGAGAAGAACCACTTCATAGGCTCCCTGGAGTCCATCTGCTCCCACCTCCCCCCCTGCATTTTTGACTGAGGTGCTGTGTGCTGCTATGATGCTTTTTTACATTTTCACAAAGAATCTCTGGGACATAACCCCTGGGTCTCCCATAGCCTTTGGCAGCTGCCGAAGGGCAGCCAAAGGGTGTCACCATTTGCTGATGTTTTGTAATATTACAGCTGCTCTATTGCCTCTGATACTCGCCAACCCTCTCATCCCCTGTACTAAATGTCAGCTTACCCTGCCTATAGATTGTAAGCTCCTTGAGGCAGGACCTCTAATAACAACACATTGCAGGCCTATCTTACATCTTCTAACACAATTTGAACCCTGTCTGTAAATGTCACTTATGCCCATAATCATATCTCTGACTATCCATTTAAATATCTGGAAACTGAAAGTGTTATTCATTTGTTCATTTAATGCAACCATTTATTATTATAGTCATGGCTTGACAAATGCGGCAAGTTGATTTTAGCAGCTGGCGAAGTGGCGGCCGGTGGCAGAAGACCAGGACTGAAGAAGACGGGAGCGGAGCAGTACCGGAGGAAGACAGCTGGTTCTGGGCTTTTGTTTCATTAAACATTTGATGTAGTAACAGATACATTCCATTCTCAGTAATACACAACAGCAGACTAGCAAGATTCAAACAACTCCCAGAGAACCTTCCATACCATGACAGGATTTTAATTCAGTCATTGTTTTCCAAGATTATTCCAGTGCACTCTGGTCCTGCTGCACTTTCATGGCAAATTTAGCTGAAAAACTGAAATAGAACTGCTGACGACATGGAGGTACGTTACGATTACTAAACTTTGTCTACAAATGGAAAAATAGAAAAGACAGTTATTACAATACAGAACTTGCAAGACACATTTGCAGGGAAAATAAAAAATAGATGCATCACAAAACACATCCAAAACAATAAATGAACCATATCCTCTTAAACTCTTTTTTAAGACAATAGACATGTTCTGTAAACATGTAAACATCCATTTAGCTCGATCTGGTTGTCTATGGTTAATCCAAAACGTGCGTACCCAGGAGATTTTATACAAATTGACTTTAATGTGGAAACAAATTCACTTTACACATTTTTTAATTTGTTCACTTGTTTCTCTTGATGTTTAAAGATAAATATTTCAAGAAATCTGCATTAATTGTTCAATGGCACATATGGTTATAGATGTAGAAGACCCATTGCACTTCTAATCTTGTCATACATGAGGACACATCATGTTTACTTGAGGCAGTTTATAAAATAATATCCTGTGTTTTTGAATAATATCCTCAGTAGACTTTACAAACAGGATTTGTTGTATCATTACCAAAAATGTACACATTTAAATTACTTAAAAAGGTGTGCAGAATATTTTCTGTAGTAGTAGATGTGCAAAACATGTTGTGCTTTCTTTCTTTTAGGGGTGAAAAGTGTTTAATATTAAACATCAATAAATATTTACTGTGATATGCTCTATAAGATTTTGTTGCAATGTGTTTTTTTTCCGCTATTTGCAAACTCAGCAGGAAACCTATTTGAATATGCACAAAACATTTTTTTTTAAATCTTTAAAATTGCTAAAAAATAAATACAATAAATCAGTGTTTCATCCGGGCAGTTTTGGCATCAACCAATTAGTTTTTTTTTTTCCTTCCAGAAATAGATTGTTAATTAAAGTTAATTTTTTTTTGTCAAATTCAAATATTTCCAAAATATTATTCATACTGTACAACCTACATTAATTTTTTATATAGCTTTTTTAACTTCAGCATGACCCTTGGAAGACACTGTTTAAGAATCTGATATTGTCCATCTCTTAATTTTAAGTAATGACCTGTAGATGGCAGTCTGACATTTACACTAAAAGGATGTTACCTCCTCCACCACCTCCTGCATCTTCGGTTGAGATTCCTAATGTAAATGCATTTACTTGTTTTGAAACCATTTTGGATGGTTTCAGGTTTACACAAAATAACAAATGATGACAGACATTTAATACGGAGTACTTTTATTTATATTTTTTTCAAGTAGAGCTACCTGTTCACAGTACTGTGTGGTACATAATAGAACAGTGCAGGCCTGACATAAAGAGCTTATAAATGAAGACTTGTAGTATACCTAAGGCTTTGAGGGGTAAGAATAAAATTGCTAACAAAAAAATAGCTGCTTCTTTTGAAACAGGGCGGTCCCCAGAGATCAAATTAAACTGGTTCAGCTCCGAGGAACGCTGCTTCTCACCCATGTAAAATAAAAAAAAGTAGAGCCCCTTTAATAGAGCAAAGTCATTAGGTTCAGGGACACCCTGCATGCTGCAAATATCAATCTGAGCCTCTCCAAATGTTGTAAGCTACAGTAGATCACTACAGGAAAGAAATTGTAGATCTCTGGTCTCAGGCAGAATTAGGAAAGCAAGAAGAAGCCCAAACCCAGACATTTTGTACGACACACCAGTACATACTGCACCGACACACTTTATTCGAGCAAATACCCAGTATGTACCTGGCAGATACCTGGAATGCGCCGCTCCTCACCTCTGACAAGCCCCGTTGCGTTTGCCTTCCCAGCCTGGGTTCATGCCTGGCTGACGGGCGGCTGATTTGTTAAATGATAATGATTAGGATTTAATAGGCTGCAATGCTTCGCGTGTCTACCAGATGGCATAAATTCATGAATTGTAATGCAGTATATATATACATACTGTGCAGTATTGCAGCCAGCGGGAATAAAATGCTTCAATCCCTGCCTGGAAAATAACCCAATGCACTCGGGCAGAAAACAGTCACAAACCTCAATACACCCGGGTATACCCGAATTCGTGGGACTAGCCGAGCTCGAATAAAGTGTGTCGCCAGTGTATAGTACACTGATTGATTTGATCAGTCGTTAATAAGCTAATTACAATGCATCACCAACAGGTACATTATTGCAATAAACCGTAGCTAACATTAACAACTCACGTAGGTAATGCTATACACTAAAGAGAAAATAAATAATTTCAAATCAATTCCTACTACTTGTTTTTTTTTCACTATTGATTTTTTTTTAGATACTTTTGAACCACAGGGTCCTCCGAAGCTGAACCCCGCAATTTTTTTTTTAAGCTCTGGGGACTCCTGAGATACATACCATTTTAATTGATCTGGGAAATAAAAATGGCTGCCAAATTCTGATGGTCCCATGGGCCAATAGAAATCCTAGGGGATGCCCCAGTTTTGAATATCCTGTAATGAATACTGCAACTAAACTGATAAGTGTTAAGGGAAATCTGGCAATAGACAAATGGGTGAGATTGCTGCTTTCATGCAACTTAAGGGTAAAAAAAAAAAATATATCTATATATATCTATATATATATTTTTGAAAGCAGTGTATGTCCCTGTGTCTAGGGGCAATCACATTGGACCTTTGGCCCATCACTCAGCCTCTGGACAATCAGATTGGATCTCATTGGCTGGCTGGCTTGCTTGCTTAGCTGGGGGGGGGGCGGTGGGACACACACACAACCAACCGGCCACTCTCCTCTTCTCCTCCTCACCCCGGGGCCTGGCTCTCTGGATCCCCCCGCCATCACCCAAAGCTCACCTTCCGGCGGATCCACCCCCCTTCATCACCTCCCCGCTACCTTCCCTCTGCTTGGCCGGGAGGGGGGTTGAGCTGCTGCTGCTCCCATCACCTCACAACCCTCAGGGGTGACGCCGCAGCCGCACCACCCTCTACCGCCTCCTTACCGCCCTCAGGCCCGCATGAAACATTAGCACACTGCACCCTCCTACCGCCTCCCTCATGGTCGAAGCCGAGCACCATTACCTCGGCGCGCATTTCACCCTCGCCTCGCCCTTAACATGCCGACGGGGGGAGCAGAGCAGTGGCGGCCGCAGCGGGGCTGACTGTCCCCTGGGGCGGCCAGTGGCCCCCCCCCACGTGCCTCCTACACACCCTGCCGCCTCCCCGAAGGTTCCTCTCTGCGTGGGGGGGATGCCCGCCCGCTATCTTCATGCCGCCTGAGGTGTGGGGGATGCCGGGACGCTAGTTATTTGCATGCCGCGGCCACGTGAGGTATGGGGGATGCGGGGGGATGTCGGCTTGCCCTCTAGCTTCATGCCGTCGCCTGCGGTATGGGGGGGGGAAATGTCACCCAGTCACTAATTCACCCACCCAGTCACTAACTCACCCACCTAGTCACTAACTAACCCGCCCAGTCACTAACTCACCCACCCAGTCACTAACTCACCCACCCAGTCACTAACTCACCCACCCAGTCCTAACACACTGACCCAGTCACTCACCCACTCACCCACCCAGTCACTAACTCACCCACCCAGTCACTAACTCCCTCACCCACCCAGTCACTAACTCCCTCACCCACCCAGTCACTAACTCCCTCACCCACCCAGTCACTAACTCACCCACCCAGTCCTAACTCACTCACCCAGTCACTCACTCACTCACCCACTCACTCACCCACCCAGTCACTAACTCACTCACCCACCCAGTCACTAACTCACCCACCCAGTCACTAACTCAGCCACCCAGTAACTAACTCACTCACCCACCCAGTCACTAACTTACTCACCCACCCAGTCACTAACTCACTCACTCATCCACCCAGTCACTAACTCACTCACCCACCCAGTCACTAACTCACTCACTCACCCACCTAGTCACTAACTCACTCACCCACCCAGTCACTAACTCACTCACCCACCCAGTCACTAACTCACTCACCCAGTCACTAACTCACTCACCCACCCAGTCACTAACTCACTCACCCACCCAGTCACTAACTCACTCACCCACCCAGTCACTAACTCACTCACTCACTCACTCACCCACCCAGTCACTAACTCACTCACCCACCCAGTCACTAACTCACTCACCCAGTCACTAACTCACTCACCCACCCAGTCACTAACTCACTCACCCACCCAGTCACTAACTCACTCACCCACCCACCCTGTCACTAACTCACTCACCCACCCACTCACTAACTCACTTGCCCACCCACTCACTCACTAACTCACTCGCCCGCCCAGTCACTAACTCACTCGCCCACCCAGTCACTCACTAACTCACTCGCCCGCCCAGTCACTCACTAACTCACCCACCCAGTCACTCACTAACTCACTCGCCCGCCCAGTCGCTCACTAACTCACTCGCCCGCCCAGTCACTCACTAACTCATTCGCCCGCCCAGTCACTCGCCCGCCTAGTCGCTAGCCCGCCCAGTCGCCCGCCCGCTCGCCCCGTCACTTGCTCGCCCAGTCGCTCGCTCGCCCGCCCAGTCACTCGCCCGCCCAGTCACTCACTCGCCCGCCCGCCCAGTCACTCACTCGCCCGCCAGCCCAGTCACTCACCCGCCTGCCCAGTCACTCACCCGCCTGCCCAGTCACTCACTCACCCACCCACCCACAGAGAGAGGGCAGATAGGGGGTGAGTGGAGAGAGAGGGGGAGCGGGACCATTCAATCCCGGGCAACGCCGGGTATATCAGCTAGTATATATATATATATATATATATATATATATATATACACACATGTAGCCAGGTCCCCCTCTTACCTCCGGGCTGCCCGGAGGGGGACGGCTACCGGGACGCTCCGTTGGGAGTAGCGGTGAGCAGGGATATTGCCGTAGCATGCGGAAGCAGGTGGAGAGGTGATCGGATTGCCGTAGGCTCCCGGCGTCTCTCATTACAGGACGCCGCCATGATGGGTAGGCGTGCGCATGCGCGAAAGGGAGTTGCGCATGCGCAGTGACCTGTTAGGTCCGGCGGCCATCTTAGTACACCCTGCGCATGCGCAGGATTTTGAATAAAGCCGGCGGCCATTAGGGAAGTTGCTCCATGGGAACTACAGCCTCCAGAAGGCTATGGGGCAAGAGCAAGAGAGACTGATAAATTTGGTGCACTCAGTGGGACCACGCCAGTCTAAGAAGGGAGCTATACAGACAGGTAGAGCCTCAGTGCCAGTGGCTCTGAGGCTAGGCCTGGGTTACCCCCTTAGGCCCCAGGTAGGCCCTGATTCATGTATAGTTTGTGGCTGCTTCAGGGAAGGCCACTTAGATAGGGACGCCTCCCCATTGTGAGGATTGGACCTCGGCTCCGCCCCTTGACCCGTCCCACGACGGGATGAATGACGCACCTCACTCTGAGGTTCTGCAAAGGAGTCATGCTGTCAGTTGGGGGGGGGGCCTGATGGATCGTTCTTAGGCCCCATCCCCGTGAAGTCGCAGGTGATGCTTCTTGCGCGAGCGCTGCGCACATGCGCCGCATTCCCACTACCAGGACCAGATCTAGGCTCCACCCCCACATCGCGTCCTGTGATGCAACGGTGGGCGCTTCTGTTCACACTCCACGCTGGCGCCGCATCCCCAGGGACATGAGAGGGGTTAACAACATCAATTACTCCGCCCCTGCCTATCACTTAACAACCTATCTGTTATTATTCATGACATTGCCTGCAAGCCTTCCCATTGGCTCCCTGCTCCTTATATGCTCAGGCATCCCAGAGGCAAATTGGCTGAGCATAAACTTCTGTTTATGTTTCAAAGTGCTTGCCTCAAGCATCCTGCTGCCCTGCTGTTGCTCTTGCATTCTGCCTTGATTTCTGTTACCTTTGACCTCAGCTTTTACCCGGACCGCTGTCTTCTCTGACCCCTCACCTCGGCTTGTATTTGGACTTTTGCTTTCTCTACTACTGGACCCCGGCTACGCACAACGACCATCCGACTTCTCCTATCCCAGACCATGGTGAGTATCACGACTATTCTGACCTCTCCTACCCTGACCCGGCTACACAACCTTCACTGTGCACTCCGGACGCGGTTATGCGGTTGTAGGTCGGTGTTTATCACTATCCCCACCTCAGCGTCGTGGTCCCGTCCTGTTTGTGGTGAGCACTCGTTACACCCATTTACTGTATAGTGTCAGGGACACAGAGGAAGATGCAGAGCGGTGATTGCAGCTTGTGGTCTGGGACCAGACCACCTTCACCGTGAGAGACACTGTATACTATCCATGCAGGAGTTCACCCCATGCAGAGGCGGACGCCGGCGCTGACACTGACATCATTGGATCAGACAGATCCTCCTTGCTAAGATGCTGGATTTCTGGCAGGTACCTCAGCAAAGTGCACCAACAGTTCACAGGGTAGTGCTACTCCAAACACTTTGGTTGGGCCTTGACATTGGGAAAGAGGACATCAGGGTATTGATGCCTGGAACCCTATGTACTTTGGGGACACTCATTGGTGGTATTAGGTTGGGGGCCTATTATACTGTGTGGTACGGCATACTGGTTATGGTGTGTACAGTAAAGGTTGTTATTCTATACCTGCGTGTGTGTATTACTGGTGTTGTTCCTGGAAGTGGCTTATCCTGCTGCATCAGGATCCCTTTTAGGTGGAGGCGCTGCACGGAGGTGGACATCCGCTCTCCCCAGGCTCCCAGTGGCAGAGGCTCTGGCCTTCTGTGAGCCAGCAGGTAACGGCAGCACAGTAGCCCCTTTCAGTTACGGGGTAACAAGGGCTACATTTGGAGGCACTTCTGAGATTCTCAGACCTGGGGTGCCTTAATCAGTAGGTAAATTCCAAAACTCAAACACAACCACCATAGTTGTACTTTCCCTGCAAGAGGTCCACGACCAGGCTGTAGAACGCCACGTACCCCCGCACCACGTGGTCGCAGTGGGAGGAGTCCCCACCAGTATGTCTATAGTTACCCTTCTTAATCACACGAGAACCTCTACGGGTCTGGCCAACACCAGGATCCTGGATCGCAAATATGACCCCGCTAGTCGTTGGAGTGCAGTACACCTGTCTATCGAACAAGAGATATGTAGGGAAGATGCCCCTCAGGCTTTACATCAGTCAGAGGCCCTTCCCGAAGGGTGCCCACTCATCTACCCCGAGTTATCAGCTCCCGTAGCCGCGTCCACCCTGGGCCTCTTTGCAGCAGTCTCCTACCAAGGTGACTCTCCAACCCCCTCCTACATCCCCAGGGAATGGAGAACGCTAGCTCCAACCTGGAGCTCATCCAGAAAGACTGACGTGACCCTGCCCAGGGTCACGTTCATTACCAGTGCCACACGAGAGGCCCACAGCTTGGCCGGGATGCCACCCGTGTCACCTACCCCTAGCTGGCATATGAGAAGTCTTACACAGGCCCCTAGTCTCAGGTCTGAAAATGATAGTCGCTTATCAAGTGGCGGCTCCGCATTGGGGGCGACTCTACCTCAACTAGTCGAGGCTCTGACAATGTCTTCACAGGCGCAGAATTATCAAAAGCTCAAGGCTTTCTCCGGGATAGTGCCCACACCTTTGGGATTGACGAGTGGTCCTGCTCCGAGGCCGTCAAGAGGCAGCGGTTGGTCGAGTGCCTCCGACCACCGGCCTCTCAGCTCGTGTCAATGCACCGTAAAATAGAGGGAGAAGTTACCGCTCGTGAGTTGGTGGAGCTCCTAACCCAATCCTACACGGGCGAAGACGATGAAGATGAACTCATGGCTCAGTTCCGGGCTATTCGGCCAAAGGATGGAGAAGAACTGTCCACTTCACCCGAAGAGTACAGCTATCGCTGTGGTCTCTTCTCTCCAAGGGAGTCATTCCAGCTGCAGTGGTGGATCAGTATCGGTTGAAGCAACTTCTGAAGGGATCCCTACCTTCACACCCAGTGGCCCTTTTGATGTGAGGTGCTCCTCAGACCGCCACCCGCCAAGCTTTATGGCATTGATTAGCAACATACGGAAACAAGAAGTACAACTTCACTTTTACCCCCCAAAATGTTCAAGGAGCCCCACAAGGAAGAGTCAAAAGGGGCGTCGGCTCTAAAAGCCAAGGAGGCCGAAAGCGTTGAGGACATTTCCCCCTCCGTGACACCGTTTCCTGTTCCATTGGCGCCTAAGAGATCGGATCCCTATCCAAACCGCGATGCCCACAGTGAAAATCGTTGCTTCAGTTGTGGCCAAGGAGGTCACTATGCTAAAGACTGTTCCAAGTTCAGGACATCCCATCCCAAGGCAATGACCTGCGAAGCAAAGATGACAGAAACCCCCTCCCCATCGTCAGAGAGCACCCCCGCTCCCAGCCCTGATGAAGTCCCTCAGCCGGACGGCTACAGCCGGGTGGGGCCGGCCGCAATCATAAGAGTGCTTGTGGAAGGGTTCTATTATAATAATAATAGCATGTTCTTGTATAGCGCTACTAGTTGTATGCAGCGCTTTACAGAGACATTTTGCAGGCTGAGGTCCCTGCCCCGTGGAGCTTACAATCTATTTTTTGGCACCTGAGGCACAGGGAGATAAAGTGACTTGCCCAAGGTCACAAGGAGCCGACACCGGAAATTCCTCTGCCTTACTGGATACTGGGTCCCAGGTAACTATTATCTATCGGCCCTTCTATGACCAACACTTAAGCCCTCTGCCCTTACAATCAGCGGAGAAGATGAAGCTGTGGGGTCTCAGCAATGATAACTACCCCATCGATGGGGTGGTGAAAGTGCGGCTAGATATACTGCAAGTTCCATGTCATGAAAGTAGAGGCTCTGATATGCCCCGAACCTCAAGAACACCCGAGGTCCCCAATCATCTTGGGGACCAACGCTAACGTGGTGTGGGCAATGATCCGGGCCTACCTTCAGGAAGCTGGAGAACTGCCCCTGTCCTCTTTACTGGTCCATGCGGTGCTCAAAGAGGACTGCAACGGAGTCGCGAAGCTAGAGGAGATTTTCAATCTAGAAGAAGGGTTGATCGAGATTTCACCAGGGGGAGTAAGACACATGGCCGCAATGGCCTGTTATCATGAACCCGACAAAGCCGATCTGTGGTTCTCTCTAGAGACCACACCTGAATGAGACCTCCATAGAGGATACAAGATGGTCCTGGAAATACGAGAATGGAGATCCTCCACCCCAAAAAGATTACAGTGACCATCCAGAATATCTCCCCTCACACAGTGTCATTCGACAAAAGTCAGAGACTGGGTCGGGTATACCCGGTCATGACTGTAGAGACTATGGCGCATGTACACGCCGCTACTGTACAAGAAAAGCCCGACAGATTACAGTTTGGTTTCGGGGAATCGACCCGTTCAGAAGACTGGAAGAGATGGCTGAGTGCTAAGCTAGAGGAACGCAGGGAGGTGTTCTCCATTAGCGAAATGGACGTGGGCTGATGCAGGAACGCCCAGCACACGATCCATCTGAATGATACTACGCCATTTCTGGAGCGGTCCCGATGTATTGCCCCCCGAGATGTGGAGGATGTGAGAGATGTCTTGAAGGAGATGGAGTCAGCGGGCATAGTGACCGAGTCATGTATCCCCTACGCCTCACTGATTGTTGTGGTGCGCAAGAAAAATGGGTCCATCTGCCTGTGTGTAGACTACTGGACACTGAACCGGCATACCGTCCCTGACCAGTACACTCTGCCATGGATCGGAGAGATTCTTAATGTGCTGACAGGAAGCCAGTGGTTCAGTGTCCTGGACCTGAGATCTGGGTACTACCAGATACCCATGGGCTCTGAAGACCAGGAGAAGGTGGCATTTGTCTGCCCC
Organism: Ascaphus truei; assembly: GCF_040206685.1. NCBI lineage: Eukaryota > Metazoa > Chordata > Amphibia > Anura > Ascaphidae > Ascaphus > Ascaphus truei. The sequence continues at coordinate 185,096,700 of NC_134483.1, read as the reverse complement.
ATCGCTTCTATCAGTTTACCCGGATGCCCCAAGGCATTTGCGGTGCCCCAGCAAACTTTCAGAGGCTGATGGAGAAGACCATTGTGAGTGCCTAGTCTATCTCGTTGACATAACCGTGTTCGGCTGAACACTCAAAGAGCATGAGGAACACCTCTTAAAGGTATTAGATAGGCTGGGCAAAGAAGGCCTGAAGTTGTCCTTGGACAACGTCACCTACGTGGATCACATAGTGTCCAGCGACGGAGTGACTACTGACCCCGCTAAGGTCGAAGCTGTGGTGAACTGTCCGAGACCAGAAAATTTGATTTTCTAGGGTTCTGCAGGTATTATCGCCGGTTTGTAGAAGGATACTCTAGCCAGGCCAAGGCACTCAACAACGAACTAAAAATCTGTCCTGAGGAATCTCTGCGAGCACCCTTCGGCGACAAGTGGATGTCTGCATGCGAAAAGGCCTTCATAGGACCCAAGAAAGGCACTGTCAAATTATCAGTCCACCTTGAAATACAAGCCTGGACCTTTAAATATAGGAGCCGATGCTCTATCCAGGAGACCTGGACTGAGTACGTCGCAAGACGACAGCCCTTGGGAAGAAATCCCTGGACCCGGGATGCAGGCAATATGCTCCACGGCTGCCATAGTAGAAGATAAAGTGGCGTTCTCCGAGCTGAGAGTAGCAGATTCTTTGGGATGCAGAACTCAGGCACTCCCCACAGCCTATTGTCACCCAGACGGCCTGGAAATCCTTCCAAAAACACTCCTGAAGTAGAAGGAGATAGTACTGGTCCTACATCAGAATAATCCCTCCTTGTATTATATATTAAATCTCTAAAAAACATGATGATACATCACTTGATGGCGTCACTTTGAAGCTGAAACCGGTCAAGTTGATGACAGAGATTTTTCTTATAATGTATCATCATGTTTTTTAGAGGGTATAATACATAGAGGGTTTTATCTGTTTGGGTCTTAGTAGATTAGTATATTGTTTCAACTCTCCACCATGACAGTTTGATCCACTTGTCAACCTGTCTGTTACACGGCACTAACAATTAATTCCTCTGTATATTTCTTACAGCTGTTAGATGTTTGGTAATGTTAGTCTGACTGTGACCCCTCTCCATAAATGTTGCAACCATCTAATACAATTTAGTATCTAAGATGGTGGGGTTTGACACTATCCTTTGCACCCTTGGTAATTTCCCCAACTGTAAATTTGCAATTATGTTTTTTGGATGGAAACTACACCCAAGAAGGAGATTGTTTCTGTCAGTGGGTTTCATGTAGATGTCAATGGTAAGGAGTTCATCCTGCGTTCTGATAGTGATATCAAGAAAATCAATCGAGGAATAGTCCACAGACATAGTTACATAGTAACATAGTAATTATATTAGGGCATAATTTTTAATACGGTTGTCAAAATTCACCATGGAGTTCAGAAAGAATGCCATCATCGATTTATCTTGTCCACGGGATGCAGTGTAGCATTAAGTCAGGATCTCTATGTATCTATGTATGCATTTGTAATTAGTGACTTTTTCTTGTGTTTCTAGTGGCCTTGGTGCATGATTAGTTAACTTTTGTCTCTTACAGATGTAACCAGGTCCCCTCTGGTCCCCCGTTCCCTCTGGGTTCCCCCTCCTTTGACCTCCGGGGCAGGGAGGTTGCTGCCGGGTGAGCTGGTCACCGGAGATTCGCGGTGAATGCCGCAGCAGGGCGCCACCATGTTAGGGATACTTGTGCATGCGCAGTGATCCCAGTAGTTGCGGGGGCCATCACAGCACTCGGCGCATGCGCATAGACTAGAGTTGCAGTGGCCATTACAAAAAAGGCTCTGCAAGGGACTCCAAGTCCCAGCAGCCCCCGTGGCTGCTTGTCATCTGTTGCAGCACAGCCAATTGGGCTGCAGGGTTAATGGAGCAGGAGAAAGGATACTTTTGGCATGCTGAGGAGCACGCCAGTTGGGAGCAGGTTACAAGGGGATAGGTAAGGTCCAGGGAGGAGTGCTCCGCTGGACTAGATCAGATTATCCCCCTTCAGGTCCCAGCTAGGCCCCGATCACAACCATCATGTGGTGCTATAGGGAAGGCCCCAGATAGGGACTTTACCCTTTAGCTCTGATAGAGCCAAGCGTGATGCAAGTGCCCAGAAAGTGTTGCTTTGGCCTGTGGTCTGGGACCAGCCCAGGCTAACAAGACAAAGAGACTATCTTAAGGTGGGACGCTCCGGCTGGAGGCCACCCCACACAGAAGTGGATCTTCGGTGGACAGACTGACCGTTTGCTTGTTATTACTCAGCGACACCCGGGGCTGGAGCGCCCGAGCAGGTATCTCTACAAGTGCACCAACCATTCACGTGGGCAGCGCAGTTCCACACTTGGGGGTGGGATAGACCATTGTTGCCTGGACACTGGGACACTGGTGTCCCTGCACCCAAGTACTGTGTGGATATTCCCTGGGTTGGTGTTCATACATACTGTATGGTGTTGTTGCAATGTTCCTGGTATAAGTTACTGTCCAGTAAATACTGTTACATATATTCTTGTGTGTCATTACTGGCTGTATGGTCTTGGGAGGGGCTATCCTACTGTGTGAGGATCCTTCTCAGGTGGAGGCACTGTTAGTATACTCATTACACACCCCAGACTCCCAGTGGTGGAGGATCAGGCCTTCTGTTTCCCACTCAGGTAATAGCAGCACACTTGGTCACCCTAGACACGGGGGAAAGGGGGCTACACAGATATGCTTAAATATTTTTTCTGTGAACAGGAAAGTTACTTTTATTATGAGAAAGCTCTCCAGAGATGTGTGGGAGTCCCCTGGGAGCAGGCCTCCCCTCTTGCCTCCCTAACTGGAATGTTGGCTGAATGCCTGGATGTATTATCTGATACATTTGTACAGCGCAGAAATGTGCCAGACTCTCAACTGTCGCAAAGCTGATAGTATACTCCTGGACTGCGCGCTGTACAAATTGATCACAAATTGATCACAGAATAGCAACTATTGACCAGGCAGTTCATCTTAACCGATGATGGGAGTCCCCTGGTTGTTGATGACATCATGAGCGCCATCTTGGTGACATCATCACTGATGGATGATCTCACAAGGTCCACAGGCTGGCACAGGTCCGGGGCCGAGGATGACGTCACGTCCGTCAGCGCCAGAAGTGCATCATATAACGCGTAGCTCCCCACAAACGAGGCATGACCGCTGGGCTGAGGTAGGGATTAGTATAGAAAGCCGACCACAACTGCGAGGGCGCGTCTAGAGTGTAGGATAGTCTTGCAAGCCAGATCAGGATTATAGAAAACAGCATAAATGTGGTACTTGTCTAGGAGTGTAGAGTAGTGGATCGTTGGGGTACGTAGCCGGAATCAGGATAGGATAAGGTAGAGTCGTCGTATTGCCAAAGCCAGGGTCAGTGCAGTAGAGAGCAGGATCGTCGTAATTTCAAAGCCAAGGGCAGTGCAGGAGAGTATCACAAAGTTCCAGGTCCAAAGCAGGGTCAGCATGCAAGGTAGATAGCAGACAGGCAGGAAGTAGTGAGGTTCAGCATCACAAAACAGGAGTTTATGCTCGGCAAGGCAGGAGAGTACTGACAAGGTATATAAAGGACTTCCCTTCTATGGGAGAGCACGAGGAAGTGCAGGAACCCTCACTCATAGGCTGCTGGATCGTGCATGTGAGTCCTATTATGCAGCCAATTAGGAGTGGGGGTGGTACCTTTAGGAGACGCGCCCATAACCCGCACAACATGTTGGCGACCCGGTCGCACGCCACTTGCACGCATCACGATACCCGCGTCAGAGCGGGAGTGGAGACCGGAGGTGGGACCCGAGACGAGGGGGGAGGAACATGTGCGGTTGCTGCGCCGCATACCTCTGTCATCAGAGCGGGAGCGGAGTCGGGGGGGCGGAGACCACAGAACACGGAGGAGAGTGCGTACCGCACATGCGTCGCGTGTCACTGCCGCCGGAAGAAGAGCGCACCTTGGGTATGGGGATTGCAGAGACCGAAGATGCCCTCGCATTGCCCACGCGCCGCGCATGTAAACCACCGCTGGGATGCTCTCCATGGTTGCTTCTGGGACATGACGGACAGGTGAGGGTTAAGGGGACAGAACAGGCAGAAGGGCAAATCCTCACACGTCACCGCTATTCGTGCCAAACAAGGCCCCACCCGGTTCCTCATCTGCGTAGGCCGCAACAGGATTCGGACTAAAGTAAGAAGTTGGAGGCTCACCCATCCGGAGGTAGGGAACGTCCTCTGGCTCCACCGGATCCAAAGCAGGTGTGTCCTTCCTTGCTCTGACGTCTTCCTCGGGCGTGGGGCTCCTCCCGAGCTCTGGATGCACTACGGCCTGTCAGAGGCACACCTTGGGATCCAGACTCCACCTCAAGCTGCTGGTATGTGATGGTCTCTCCACAGGTCTCTGGCAGCACACATCATCTTCTGAGGAGGGTAAGAACACCTCCTCCGGGGAACGACGTTGGGGCGTTCCGCACTCCCTGGCGGTTATTGGCATGGAGCTTGCCCACTCCCGCGCCACCAGGAGGAACAGCACCCAACACCCCCAGGGTAGTCCACTCACCCTCCCGATCATCAGGTGCGGGTGGTATGGGTTCCAGTCCTGGAACCGGCGGGGAAATCACGGCTAGTACCGCAGTTGGCACCGGATTACGTGGCCATCCGGGCGCGATGGCTAGGGCCCACGATTTTGTCAGCGGTAGAGGAAACTGTAGGGGCCACACTGATTGGTGTGGAGGCCCGGTCGATAGGTAGGAAAGCGTCAGCTGGCGCAGGGCTTGCAGGCCTCATGTAGTAGCCCCGCAGTGTTGACACTGCGCAGTGGGGCTAGCATTGTCTCCAGGGAGCCGGCATTGCAGGCAGATACACCACAGGTGGTGCTGTCCATGGATGGTAATTACCAGATAGCCTCCTGGTAGTTGGAAAGTGTCAATCTCTAGTGTAGACATTTTTATAGCAGCAATATGAGGTAGTAGACAGAGAGTTGCACTATTGATCCGTGGAACTGAGGTGGGGCAGGTTGTGGTCGGCTCCTCCCACAGCAGGAACAGCCTCCAGTTTGTTCTTTGGTAGTGCCCCCTCCCCTAGGTGGAACATAGAGCAGGGGTATGACAGATCAAGCTGTGACTCGGCTCCGGCTTAGCCAGTCACAGTGGTTGGCGGGGCTTAACTTTGCCAATAGCTTGCATTTTTTCTGCAAACCCATGCGGTGAGCTCCAAGTACAAGAGCCACCATTTTGAGTAACAGGCAAACAGTCTATGAGGGGAGAAAAGGTACACAGGGTCCCTGGCGACGCCTCAGGGGCCCGTCCCTAGTATACTTTGGGCAGCTAGAAGGTACACGCTTCCTGGATTTCCCGTCAGGGTGCGCCTCAACCACTGTTCTGAATTACAGAAGGGTACACGCTCCCTGGATTTCCCATCAGGGTGCGCCTCAAAAGTCTCTTACTTGCAGATGAAGGGTATCTACGCACCCTGGTGTCGCCTCAGGTTACACCCCAACATAGCTCATGCTTTCGGTTCGGTAAGGGTCTATGTAACCCCCTCTCTTGTGTCGCCTCAGAGAGCGGTTCCCCCCCTTCCTTATCTTAGAAATTGGGTGCCCAGTGTCCCTGGTGAAGCATCAGGGACCCGGCCCCTTTCTTCTTCTGTGCTGCACTGCCCTGAAAGCCTGCCCTGTTCTGCATCTCAGCAGCGCCTCCAATTGTAGCGCTGCTTCTCCCCCCCCCTCTAGGAGATCTGGCCTTTTGCTACCGGTGGTGTGTTGCTTCGTACCTGCTAGGTTCAAGGAGATGCTGAGGGTCCACGTTGGTATGGGGAAACAGGACAGGCTTTTGGATATCTTCAGGCTGGATTCTTATCTGGTGCAACACCTCCATTCACAGCAGGCTCTAGGTGTACTGGAGACAGTCCCCACTGTGAAATATATCTCTCATACCCCTACCCAATAGACTGAGACTTAGGCAGCGGTATATAAAACAGGATCCTCTTTATTGCAGAGAGCATCCACTGCAGATTACAGCGAATGCATTATATTGTAGCACAGGTCCCAGACCTCTTGATGGTACCTGGCCTCTTCTCAGAATTGAGGCCTCCCAAGCATGCTTGTTATTCTCTTCAGACCTCCTGAGGGGGCTGAGGGCATGTCTCACTCCCTTGAGGGAGAGACTTGGACTACTATAATTTAGAGCTGCTTCCTCCCTAGTGCAGAGGCAGAGGGCACAAGGTCTGCACCCAGATTGGCTGCACACAGACCAAGTTCCACCTCCACCCCTGTCACTCGGGAGGCTGCCGGAGGGTGGGGAAAACTCAAGATGATAGCATGTCACAGCCTGCAGCTACCAGGACTTACATGACAGGGGGGCTGAAGTGTAGCCTAAACCAGCCATAGCTTCCCCAGTTATAAAGATTTTTTTTCTATATACAGTATCTTTTGAAGATATAGCAAGTCTTACACGAGAGCATGCATCTTTCTTTTCATTTTCTGAAAGTGAAACTAACTGAATATTATCATCAGCTTACTACCAATTGTTAAGAGAAAGCCTGTCCTGCGCTCTGGCAGTTAGTTCCAGCACCCGTAGGTGTCAAATGGGGTCACAAGGAATGGAGCAGTAGAGTGTGATGACGGACCTCAAGATAGGTCACAGCTGGGAAGGGAATCCTTACCTATGTGAGCTCTCAGACCTGGGTCCCTCTCTCCTCTAAGCTCCAGTGCCTGACGTGCAGCCTTCTGAAGATAGGACGTGGAAGAAAGGAGTTTCCGGTGCCACAGCCAGTGACAAACATCAAAGGTACTTACGGGTTCGTAGAAAAAACTTTATTGAAGCCTCACAAACACACTGCTACACCACGATCTCCCCCTCAACGCGTTTCACGCTATAGAAGCGCTGTTCTATAGCGTGAAACGCGTTGAGGGGGAGATCGTGGTGTAGCCGTGTGTTTGTGAGGCTTCAATAAAGTTTTTTCTATGAACCCGGAAGTACCTTTGATGTTTGTCACTGGCTGTGGCGCCGGAAACTCCTTTCTTCCACGTACTACCAATTGTTGTAATTAAAGATTCTAATAAGGGCACTGTATCCACTTTAGTTGAAAATTGCCGCACAAAACGTTCCCAAGAGGTTTTTCGCATTCGTTTGAAACCTACACAGTAGGTCGTGAAAAGGATTTCTGTCCAAAAAGAGAAGTAATTCTGGTTCATTTTTAAAAGGGTTTCATTTTTTCAATGTAAGGATACAAAAATTAACATGAATGTGCAGATGCAGAAAATGACCACAAAGTGGTGCTATTTGTTTTAACAATATATTAGGCAAAAAACAGTTATCGGATTAACAGTCATTTTTAATAATAACAGTTACCACAACATTTTGTGTGGGGGATAAAAAGGCAATGCCGTTAGTATTTCTAGATAACAGGCGATCTTGCATTTACTTAACCATACTCAGTCATTTCTAGATAACAGGCCTGCATTTATTCAACCCTATTCACATTACATTAGCCATTGTAGGCAGTTCCCACTGTTACTTTGTAACTCGCCATTGATTACAAGGACACTATTGCACATGGTAAGGGTCAATTATAAGAGTCTCCTGATTGTGAAACCAGGGCAAAACTAGCACAAAACACTGCATCACTACACTACACTAAAAACACTATTGGTTTTAATGGGAATGTTTTTCTAAAACAAATCTGGAAAGGGAGAGGTTAAATACCACTCTTGGGCAGCCTGCTTTGGCGACAGGATAGATGGTAGTGATGGAAAAACTGGATATTAGGATTTGGGGGAAATACAGTATGAGGAGCTCAGTTTCCTTGTCCCAGTTTTGCATCCGGGAGAGTTTGATAAATGACCCACACGGTTTTAATGGTTTGATCAATATGAAAGATTGATTATTCTAGGAGTACCAGCTGCTAAAGTTGATATTGATCCTACAACCTTTTGCATACAAACTATAAAACATGATATTCACTTTGCACTGATGGAAAACTATTACTGCCAACCTGCTAATCTCACTGTTATTAGAAGACAGAAGTACTATACATTACCTACTGTATGTATAGATTCTTGTTTCAACCGTTTTTAATTGCATTAGTTAATTTGACATACATTGGTTTTAAAACTTCATAAACTGATACATATATCCATACATACATACATATATATATATATATATATATATATATATATATATATAATATATATATATATAAAAAAAATAATATATATATATATATATATATATATATATATATAAAACATATATACATTTCCTATGAAAAATACTGTACTTTTAGATTAATTTGAAAACCTCATATTGCTAAAATACCTATACTTTCCAGTAGTTCTACTCAGCACAAAAATGCTATGAAAATATCATAATGCTGCTCACAGAAAATAGCTACATCTGAAATGCAGCCAATGACTTGCTCACACTTATTTACTGTATGTATACTACAGTACTTCGTAAGGACAACATTGTATATTCCATATAAACTACGGATTAACTTGAATATTTACAGTACCAAAGTATGTTACTTCATTATTTGCTTTTTAAATACTACAGTATGTAGTCTTGTTTGCTTTACCTTTTTGTTGTTGTTGTTGATATAAACACATTTCATACCTGTATTTTTATTGTATTGCTATCCATGGTCAACTAGGAATTCTACCATTTATCTTTCCATACAGTATATCTAATATATTGTGGTGATATTTGTTATTACGATTTTAGAACCTTGTCTGTTGCGTCTATATTTGCAAAGCTGTTAAATACATCTTCAATAATAAGAGAACTACTACATATTATAGAGAAGCATTGCTGTATCTCCCTCAGTGCTCTCACCTTTAGTCATTTCACTGCCAGAAAGGCTTGCAAAACATTGGGCAGCAATGCATTAAATGCCTTATGTTTACACGTTCTAATGCTGGAATTACTGTAGTTTACTATGTGCAGAAAAAGTATAGTTAATCTTTGCACCACATTGTTAACTTGAGTCTCTGAATAATGTTTTCTGCATTATGTTGTGCGATTAAGAAGATGAAATAAATATCCCACTGTCTGTGTTCCTATTCCAGTCCTTGGGTTTTCATTTCCTTAGTTGGTGACCTCTTACTGGGTTAGGAATGCAACATAGATTTTGTGTGTATTCAGCATCTTATTTCTCAGTCTTTTTTAAAGTCTCTGTCTGTAAAACTAATATCCTTAGTCTGAGGTAGCATTCTTATTTTATTCCCCCTGGGCCCTACTTCCTGTTTTCTTGCTAGCGTTACAGAAAAAGAACATTTCTGAGCCAGGTTTTCTTTGTTCTTCTCACATTTTGATCAAAAATAACTTTAAATGTAGAGTGGCTTTTTCTGTATAATATGTTACTGGTGGCATGTCTTTATAACACATGTAAATAACTTTAGATAAGTGCCAGAAGCTGGGCACGACAATTTTATTCTAGACCAGGATTAGCCACCACTGGTCCCCTCGCTGCTTTCATCCATCTCCACCTCGCCGTCTTTTGCCATCTTTGGGTGTTCTCACTGCTGGGATCTCCTCAGCTGTGGAGCGCCTTGTGCAGCCGCCGCTCTGGTGCCGTTTGTGGCCGCGAGCATGGGACGCTCTTAGGGCAGAATACATTAAGACGCTCTGCGGGATATCACACCCATTGACTTGAATGGCAGGTAACGTCGGGTTGTGGTGGTATACCCTGCATCACTCTTTAGTCAATCCCACCCTTAGAAGTAGACTCTGCGTTATGATGTTAACAGAGAATTCTACAAGGCTTATCCCTGCTATGGCCTTGAGATTTAACTTTCAATGGCATTCAAGAAGCTAATGTCGATTGTAGTTAAGGAAAGGGTTAAACAGCATTTTTTTGTATATGTGGAGAAGCTATATCAGTTTCCAAAAACGTAAATATTATTAACATCAAATCCCTAATGCAAATAATTAAGTAACAGGCAGTTTAAATACTTTAAAAAAAATTGGTTTATTCTAAGAATAAAGAAATTATCTAAATATTTTTAAGTCTAGGGGTCACTAATGATATCTACAGATTTGTTGGTGTTTTGTGAGGCATTGATCAAAAATGACAAAAGCCATGTGACAAAACATTGCTAGATTACCTTTTTCAGACATCATTTTTAAATGTCACTGGCACCCCTATCTCTGGTATGTGAAACTAGAAGTGGATATTTGAGTTAGGGAAGCACATCATTATTGGTGCTAGTTTAGCTAGTAAAATACAGTGAGCAAAGTGACGCAAAGTGGTCACTTCAAATGTTGGCAAGAAGACATGAGAAGAACAGGATGCCCCCTGCTCTTCCCTACAGTAATGAAACTGATTGCTGAGTGAGAGAGCGCACTCGTTGTGTCATGTGACGCTGCATCATCATGGCGATGCGATGTCACATGGCACCTCGGGACGAGGGCTGGAAGGTAAGTGAAATGCCTGGACACAGTCGCCTGTATACTCGGCCGGATGAACATTATGGACGGATTGTTATGTAGACATTTACCCCAAAAACACCCCCCAATATGAATTTCTGCTTGCACCCCTGTATCTTGACGTTGTCAGCTATGGTATAAACAGTTGCCACTTTCCTAATTATGTTTTTAAATGCTGTATGATGTATACCAGCTTTATTTAAACCCGTAGTTGTCTTTCTAGCAAGGTTCAGATCTTGTCTACTATGTTTTTGTTAAATCAAGGTGCGCAACAGCACATAACGCCTATTGACTTGAATAGGAATTTGTGTGCTGTAGTTCCCAATTGGGACTATTGCACTTTGACCATTAACTTTGTTCATGCTTTCACATTACCACTCTGTTTCTTACCCTTTTGTGGTTACCCTGGTGCTCTTATCTCAAACTATATTTTTGAAGCAGCATTGTTGATAGGTGTACCAACCTGCAGGAGAACTTCCTATATGAGCCTGCAGATGCAAACAAACTAAACAAGAGCTGACAACCTGGCGCAAGAACAGAAAATACATTTTCTATTAGATTTACTCAAAACGGATGTGAAGGCTGTTGTGTGTCCCAGCACAAAAGGACAGCATCTTCAACCCTCACGGAGAGGACAATGGACTACAATCAGACAAAGAATTACATGTCTGACAACAAAGCAGTGCTATGCTATAAGACGCCTTCCTGCGGCAGGAGACACCTTGCAGCCCATGCAAGTGAAGGGGCCATATTTGATAAGCGGTGTTACTCCATAAGACAGGGGTGCACAAACTTCTTGAGCTGCGACCCCATTCCTGTGAGCCACAGCATTCATGCCTCCGCTCTCCCAATGGCTTGGCATCAAATTATGTCACGGGTCATGTGACGCGCGTTGCCATGGTGACGTGTGATGTCACATGACCTTGCAGCGTCATTTGATGCCGTGTTGCCATGGCGATGTGCCTACAATTACCGTGGGACACCTAATGTGCTCACCAAAATAGTGCAGAGAATCGTGTAGGGATAATCGTCCCACGGAAATTGCTTCCCTGCCAGCCATTCTGCCCATCAGCCTGTTTGCGCTAACAGTTAATTCACATGGGTCATTGACTATGCACATGCTCATTAACACATTAATACTACTTACCAGTGTAATATATTCACGATGGCCACCGTTCTCCCAGTGATAGGTTGCTTGTAGGGCACACAGGCAGGTGATGCTAATTTTCTGTGATTGGTGTTTTTCAGCAGCACTGGGGTTTTGGGCTATATATATGTACTCTGCACTGTATTCATTGCACCACCTTGAGAAAGGTCCCACTGGGGGACCGAAACATCGGTTTATGTGTCTTTTTTTTCAATACAAAGAACTTGTGATCAAACTTACCAGAGTGCTGTCTCCTGATCTCGTGCTTCAAACGGTATCGTATGGTTTATTATTGCTTTATGGGACAAGCACCCAATTTTTTCTACTTGCAAGTGGAATGCCGGCTGCTTCTTTGGATTCTATGACATAGTATATATATATATATTATTGGTTCATATAACATATATCGTACTAAACGCTTCCAGTGCGTTATGAGCTTGCAGATATTTTCTGTTCACATATTCTCTCTAAGGCCCTTTTTCTGTAAGGTGTGGTAAGCGCAGGTGACGTGCTATGAAAGGTGACGTGCTATGGGGTGAAAACCCCTAGTAAAGTCAGTGGGACTTTTCATGCGACAGCACATCATCTGCACTATCATGCCTTACAGAATAAGCTCATATGTATGATTATTTATAAATCTTGGGAGTGTGGAAGATGGTTTTCTCTTTACGCAAAAAAAAAAACAGGTTCTGGCAGCAGTCCCAGCAGGTGGGGTAGTTGAAGCAGCAGTAGGTAATTCAAATGGGAATATAAAATAAACATAGTCCAGCTCTGGGTTTATGGGAACAAATCAGAGTCTATGAATTCATATACTTGTCAAGCTATTCTCAGCAGACAGATGCAACAGTACACTGTTGAACCTCACAAGAGATAAACATAACAAACTGTGTGCACAAAATGATTTCATATTCCTGTGGTATTGCAGATTCATTGAATGTTCATGTTTATATGCTTTAAGGATCTTTCCTCTCCCATTATGCTAGCAAGCTAGTGGATAAACTAAAGGGTTGGTTCAAGTACATGTGCCTTATCTTTGCCTACACAAAACACACAAAATGCCTGCTCAGCCTGCCGATATGATACCAAAACGTACTCTAGTGGTGCTGTCAGGGTATATGCATATGAGTTACACGGAAGAGAGAAGACTTACTAGGACGCACACAAACTCTACTAATAGCAAAATAAATACATTTTATTAATTAATTATAGGATATAAACATCAACACAGATAAAATGCGCTTGAATTGCATATGACTCGACTATTGATGTAACTATTTAAATCCCACCTTTATCCCTGATTGGTTGCAGAACAGGGAGGTGGAATATAAACAGCTGTCAACTGATAGAGGGATGAGCGGCGTGTGTATATAGTGCCGCTGCTGTATAAGCTTACTGGTAGTATTAGCCCAATATAGCTACATACCAGTGTCTAAATCCGCAAAATCCACACAAAATCACATGAGGTTGACAAGCTGCGTGAATGGAGTAGTGTAATAAACAAGGAGGGTGTATCATATACGGAGAGTTCAATGGTCATGTGATGACCTGAAGATCATGCTCATCTTTAGATATTCACGTAAGTAACACACTCACTCTAATGGTATATAGTCAGAGCAACTTAACCCTTTCTGAACCAGGTGTTAGGGAGTCAGCAATGAACACACACCCCAGATATGTTGAATCTAGAGATCCTGTCAGATGGTGATTTCTTCATCCAAATCACCCGAGTTAGCCTGCTGTTCACTGAGTGTGATGTGGTGCTAATATTACCAAAATCCCCCTTCCCTATCATAAACGTTATGCAATACAGATCACTGCTGCAATAGAAGACAGGGAGGGGACTTAACCATAGAGTCAGTTGGAGAGGTGACTATATTTGCTCAGTGAGATGTAAGCGACCTAAATGTTCCCAGCATAAGTTCAACTGAGCAGCGCCATTAGTACCCTCTGGCATCCTTCCTGATATTTTCAGTGACCATGCTATAGTGTACTGTGTAAGGAAAATTAAACTGCCCCATTCAAGCCCTAAAGTTCTCCTCACTAGAACATTTAAAAACTTACCCACAACAGTTTCTGGGTGACCTTACCAACTGCCCATGGCACAGAATCGATTTAATTCCCGACCCTGATTCTGCGCTCGACTATTTCCAATCCGAGTTCTTAAAACTCTGCGATACCCATGCTCCACTACGCAAAATAAGGGTACGGGGGGCCCACCTTCCGTGGGTTACAACTGACCTTATAGCACTCTACAAGCTCAGGGATGCCTTGTGGAAAAGCTACAAAGTAACTGGCACTACCAAGGATCTCAATCACTACAGATGCATGTGGAACATGTGCACAAGGCAAACAAGGCACACAAAAGCACAATATTACTCTGACAATCTCCACCAGAATACATCAAACCCAGCTAACTTCTGGAAGGTTATCAACAATATATTCCAGCCTCCTAACCATCAACAACCAAGTAATATCACAAAGGGGGATATTACTCTGACAAACCCCACTGACATTTCAAATGCATTCAATGATTACTTTGTGGGGTGTGCCACTAACTTATTAGCGAAACGCAGCCCAAACCACAAACCTGAATCTCATCCTGGGAGTACCCACATACCCCACCCCCTCCCAACACTGCCCACAATTTTCAATTTGGCCCAGTGTCTGAAGAGGAAATTACACAAGCGCTCCTCAACCTAAAACTAAGCAGCCAATGCGGACCTGACTTACTACAATCTAGGTTCCTACGACTTGGTGCCCCAGCCATTGCCAAACCAATTGCTTCCATAGTCAACTCTATCATGTCTGCAGGCCATAGCCCTAAGGCCTGGAAAACTGCCAGAGTTGTCCCAATCTTCAAAAGTGGGGACAAAAACACTGTCTCAAACTACAGGCCAATCTCACTTCTCCCAATTCTATCCAAAGTCATGGAAAAATGTGTCCACTCCCAATTAAGCGATTACTATACCAAGACAAATTTCCCTAGCCAATTCCAACCTGGCTTTCGCCCCAAACACTCTACCGTAACTACCCTGCTAAAAGTTTGCAATGAAATCCAGTGTGGAATGGAACGGGAGAAGGGTGGATAGAGCGATGCTCAAATACTGTGTGTGCACACAAACATCTTCCAATATAAGCACATAAGTCCAGAGAAGGAACATTGTATAAATCCTTAGGCTGATATATATAGCTTCATCATATACAGGGAGGCAAGAATAAAGACCTAGCGGTCAGTCTGCATGACTACCGCACATATGGTCAGTATTGCACATCCCATCAGATTAGCATAGGGACCCCATGGATATAACAGGTAATAAAATAAGGGCTTTGATGCCCATTACCTGTCCTGGGGACGAGCTGGAATCCAAGATGCCAAAGCCAAATGAAGGTTCCTGGTGTAGTAGAACCATAGAGATGGAGAGCAAAGGATGCACTGCAACTGGATCACTATATGAAAAAATATGGGGCAAACTCCAGAATAAAATCGAGGGTTATTTATTAATAAACTCACACATGGGTGTATACAGCAGCCGCACCAACGCGTTTCGTCCAATACAGGACTTTATCAAGGTATATTTGTCCTGTATTGGACGAAACGCGTTGGTGCGGCTGCTGTATACACCCATGTGTGAGTTTATTAATAAATTTTATTCTGGAGTTTGCCCCATATTTTTTCATATAGTGATCCATTTGCAGTGCATCCTTTGCTCTCCTTCATCTCTATGGAATGGAACGGGGTCAACTCGCTGGTGCAGTATTCCTAGATTTTGCAAAAGCTTTTGATACAGTTGATCATGCTATCCTGCTTAACAAACTCCATAATTCTGGAATAGGGAAGCATGCTTTAAACTGGTTTCAGTCCTACCTATCAGGAAGATCCCAAAATGTGTCCATCTCAGGCTCTAACTCCAACCCCTGGATATCACCTGTGGTGTCCCGCAAGGCCCTGTTCTGGGTCCCTACTCTTCTCAGTGTTCATTAATGATCTTCCCACAGCTTGTCAGGAAGCCTCAATACACATGTATGCAGATGACACAATCCTATATGCACACAGCCATAGCCTCTCTGACCTTCAACACATACTTCAATCTGACTTTTTCAGACTCGAAAACTGGATTTCCCAATAAAAACAGTTTTTAAACACTGACAAGACTGTAACAATGGTGTTTGAGACCAAGACTAAATTTTTAAAGCTTCCAGTGACTGAGCTCCAGATTAGAACCAACCCTAACACCACCCTAACTCCTGTTACTAGTTTTAAATACCTGGGCATATGGTTTGACTCCCACTTAACATTCGGGATGCACATTGATACCCTGACAACCAAGACCTATGCCAAACTAGGGGTACTTTACAGGAACAAATCCTCCCTAAGGGCCTCATGCAGTAAGCGTTGATAAGGGAAATATGGCCATGTTATAGCCAAAATTGGGTTTGAGATTCAGTAAGCGCCGATAAGTGCTTCATATCGCCAGGTTTCGGAGCCGATAATTTGGTTATGGCCAGTCGCCTGCCGATAAGCCTGTTTTCGACACTGATCGCCACTTTTTTAAATCGGCTGGATTCAACAAAAAAAAACAGCTTATCGGGGCTGATCGGCACTACGAAATTGAGATGTTATGGCCGATTTCTCCCGCCAACTAAAGTTGGCATTTTGGACGGGAGAACGATCGCTAAGGCTGCCGGAACGGCACTTAGAAAAAAAAAATCTTCTGTACATCAATGGAAGTCAATGGAGCGGGGACGTATAACAGTATAGTACTGTTTACGTTTCATTGCTCACAATACAAGGGGGATTTGCATTACAGTGTGGGGGCATTCCCTGCATTGTGTCACAGCTGACGTGTCTTATTTGCATAACATTCGACTTTTACATGTTTTCAGCATTTGCGGGTCACATTACTCATCATGTGATGATGTGGCAAGGGAAAATACTATACTACACTCTTAAAGGAGAATCTCACATCATATCACACATTTTACTGAACTCAGCGACAATTATTTACATGATGTCACACATGTCACACATACACCGTATATTCATGTTCCTTTACATTACACAATGCTTGTAATGTGTCACGCATCTTTAAACCTTCATGTACATCTAAATTCTCATGTTTACATCTACGTTTGGGTCCTCCCTATTTTCATGACGTCACTTATTGGACGCTCAATCACATTGCATGTTTACATTGTAACCGTTGCATTACAAGCACTTCAACCTAACTTATACACACATGTACAGTAATTCATCATTGGGACACCTTGTAAACTCATTCTATACCAACTATCCTCCTTACACAAATGCATGCATATGCACACGACTATTCATTGTTGCCAACATGTCACAATAACATGGATAATTACACATGTTACACAAAACTTTTCCCACGTCAATCTCAGCCTTTTTGTCTCATTACATGACTGACTCTTGCGTTCACAAGTGTTACATGCATTGCACATGCAACTATTTATTTGCAAGCAATCTTTGTACAAAGCTTCACGTCACATCATTGCCAAATATCATCATTCCCTGCAGAATACACACAACAAATACTTAGAACAACAAGTGCACACAGCTTGCCACAGAAGTACTTTATTATGGTAATGTAACACCTTGCATTTTACTATGTCACCTGACATCATCACATACCTATTTAAAGGACGCACATTACCTGCTCATTCACAGCTACTCATTTCAAAATGTTGCGAATGTTTAGGAGACGCAGGAACATTCTTTTCTATGACATGCTTGATGATCAAGAGAATCATATAGGGCAAGGTAGGGACACACCGAGGGACAGTGACAGTGACGCGGATACGACAGGGACAGGGAGAGGGACAGGCCGAGGGACAGGTAGAGGGACAGGAGATCAGAGGAGAAGACAGAGGAGACAACTTGTGCCTCGTCCGCGTCTGTACAGGGAGAGAACCCTGTTAGATGGGATGAGTGAGGAGGAGATTGTAAGTCGCTATCGTTTGAGTTCAGCAGCAATCTTAGCTCTTTATGAGGAGATAAGGGGGGATTTAGATTTTTTCACAGCCAGAGGTCGTGCAGTCCCTGGGCTTGTTAAAATGCTGTGCTCATTACATTATCTTGCTTCCGCGTCATACCAGACAACTGTGGGCATAGTGGGCGGGGTCTCGCAATCTACATTCTCGCGGGCCTTGACCCAGTTTCTCTATGCACTCAATAGACGCGCTAGGAATTATATTCATTTTCCTACAGAGGCGACAGAGTGGCTGGAAGTCAGGACTGGCTTTTATAATATAGCAGGGATACCATCTGTGCTGGGTGCAATCGATTGCACACATGTTGCTTTGATTGCACCTAGTCAGAGTGAGCATGTGTACCGCAATCGGAAGCACTACCATTCACTCAATGTACAGGTGGTATGTGATGCGACGATGAGGATAATGCATGTGGTACCCAAGTTCCCTGGTTCCAGTCACGATTCCTCTATCCTGAGGAACTCTTCAGTCTTCCATGCGTTCGAAGAGGGACATTTTGAACCTGGTTGGCTGCTGGGTGAGTACATATTTACATGTTCTAACACAAAACACATGTTGATTTAGGAATGTTGGCATTGTACAATTTGATCACTAATGTCAGCTTATGTGTGCTCCATTCATTATAGGTGACTCAGGATACGGAATTAGGCCGTGGCTCTTGACTCCGGTGCTAAACCCTCAAACTGAAGCAGAGGACAGGTACAATGCAGCCCATATATCTACAAGATCTGTTATAGAGAGGACATTTGGCCTACTCAAGACCAGGTTTAGGTGTCTGGACAGAACTGGTGGGGCTCTTCTATACAAGCCTCAAAAAGTGTCTGATATTATCCTTGCCTGTTGCATTTTGCACAATGTTGCACTCAGGCACAATGTACAGTCAGACCTAGCTGAGGCTTTGGTAGACGAGCATCCCACCCATGTAGCTGCTGAAAATGAACAAACAGCCAGTGGTGGCCAGACACGACAGAATCTCATCAATTCATTTTTTTCTTGTAAGTACAAACTCATATGTTCCTAGTACTACTTTTATAGTTTAATTATGTTATATTAACAATAATGTTTCTTTATATAACCTTCTGTTAGGACACAGATGAATATGGGTTGCACACCTTTCTTTTCTCTGCTGTGTGCACAAAGGGATGTGGCACCGGTATGTTATTGTTGCACAGGTTATATAATCCCTCTTCAATTGTACTTTAGTTGTGTGTATGTGAATACAACTTGGGTAACAAAGCAATAATATTGTAGCATTGTGTTATTCCTTATGCTAAGACAAAACACATATTATGCCCATAATCATTCATGCTTCTAGTATGCTTACATACAATGTTATTGGTGCAGTGTAACATGTACATCCATATGATGTGTACACCAGGCTGATTTACATTTTGAATGTCATGAAATATACATGGTGTTGTACATTTAACACCAAATACACACTTTGCTGTGTTGTTTACGGTACTGAAGATGGCATGTCAATGTTTGCAATTTATATATTGTTCCTTTGCATTATAGGTATATCTCCAGTATGACTGATCATGGTATGTATATTTGCTGACATCTCTCATAAGATGTGCCTACCTCAATCTTCCTATAATTATTGGAACTAAAAACCCAACATATTGGTTTAAACACAAATGTTACATATATGTACTTTCTGTATCATGTATATGCATTTAGCTACTCTTGAGGTTTCATGTGCATTGTATTACAAAATGATTACTCACATTTCATCACATTTTATGTATGTTTCCTTATAATTTCCATTAATGTAATATAGAGGTGGTTGGAGAAAAGGGGATAACTGTACTTATTTGTTTACTTACGGGAGCACATTCATCACTAGCATAGACACACTTTTTAAGACAACTGTTTGTGTCTCTATCAATTGGTGTAGGATCCATGTATAACACCGACAAATGATAACACCAGCTTTATTATGGTAGCTTATATCATCATATTGACTATACTATGTATTTCTAAACGATTAATAAACACAGTAAACTATAGTTAGTTAGGTTAATGAAATATACACAGAAACGTACTTCATAACATGATGGTGATGTCATATTCAGAACATCATGCATTGGAGGGGACCATAACATCTGGCCACTAACATTATTTGCTACAGTCCCAAACCATTTTATCTACATACCCATGTAACAAGAGATTTTAAAAATAAATGGCTACTTGGTTGTAAGTGTCCTTTACATTGGGAGAAGGAGTGGCTCAGTGAGTAAAGACACACACTGGCACTGATAGTTTGAAGCAGGGGAGTCTGGTTCAATTCCCGGTGTGGGCTCCTTGTGACCTTGGCCAAGTCACTTTATCTCCCTGTGCCTCATGCGGCAAAAAAACATTTGTACGTTCCACGGGCCAGGGACCTCAGGCTGAAACATGTGTCTGTAAATCGCTGCGTACAACTAGCAGCCCTATACATGAACATGCTCATATTATTATTATTATTGTTACATAGTTTCGACAGTCATACGTTCCATTACATATTAGAATACACAAATGTGTTAGCAGAGTGGGAATGGTTGTTATATATAAAACACAGCATGTCATAAAATGTTAGTAGTCATTAAAGAACACTCAATAAAAATTCATGAGGCACTCTTTTGCAACATCATTATGTTAATTAAGTGCTTATGCAATATAGGCATAAGGGTATCACATTTTTAATTGTTTGTTAATAAGCGCTGCAAGCAATATAAAATTAGTTCCATATGTAGTATAGTAGTCGGTGGCTCCTCCTCACAATCATCTCATATAAAGGTAGACTCTTCTGAAATCATACATTGATCCGATTGTATCTTCCCCGACATCTCTGAAATACAGCAAACACATGATGGTCAAAGATGGCACCTTACTAGATATGCATCCGTGACAACGCGTTACGCAGCTCTATATGATTGTGTAGATACACACGTCACTCACTTATATGTTAGAAGTAAAACTGTTCATCAGTATGTAATGTTTCTTTAAATTTGTAGCAGGCATAACTATGTATAAGAAGTGAACGTTGCCTGTATACTGAAAGATGTGCGCGCACATCTTTGTGTGCGCACGCACTTCACGCTTGGCTCCACTAACTGTTAGCGCATGCGCAAAACAAAGCGTACGTTGTGCGTTCAATACATGTTGAAAATACCAGTAAACATAACATCTTTATTTCAAATACAATGAAGACGAAACTACATTCGTTCTAAACGAGTACATCTGTATTCTTTTTAAACAGACGTGTTTGAACAGAAAGCACGGCCGATAACACAATGCGCAAATGCAATACGTGTGACGTCATGTTAAGCCAGCGTGAAACGCACGCTAACACTCCTCCCACTCAATTAACATTCGGCTAACGCCCAGGGTACGCCTACAAACACTGAGCCGCACGCATCACACACTGCAGTTACCGTTACTATAACAAAACATGACAGCCAATAGGCTTTGAGGCACGTCGCTTGGGGGCGGGGCTTACATCAGTAATCCTTTTTAAGGACGCCTTGGCCCATGACAAGGGTCCCACGTCATACGTGGTGGACCCGGTTTTCAATGTTGTAGATGTTGCATGATAACAAAACAGGTATGTGTTAGAGTAATGGTAAAATGTTGCTAATATGTTTAAAGGGATAGGAAAGTACGTATATTTATTCCGTCAGCAATGTGTACTACTCTTTCAGGTCCTACTATATTGTATTAGGAAACAATTTGTTTGTGATCGCTACATGTTATGCAGTCTGCAATGTTACGCTGTATCCACGCATTGAAAGTGAAAATGGTGGTTACAAAAAAAAAAAAAATTTAAACGCAGAGTCAACGCATAACGATTGTTATATTTACCATTCTTCTAGAATTAACTCTTCGCCTGGCTGCAACTGGTCGCTCCAGAAATGCAAGCCATTTTCATCCACGCTTAACCCAACCGCTGAATCCAGTATGGCACATATCTCCTCCAGGATGCGCTCATAGGAATCGCCACTGCTTTCTTCAAATAATTGGTCGGGAGGTAGGTTCATTTCTTCCGGTTCCCATTCCAATGCAATTTCAGCTGAAAGGCTTGGTACATAATCATAGTACTTTTGTTCTTGTACAATGTGGGTTTCAGGAATGGAGGCTGCAGATATTGCAGCACGTATCGATTCAAACGGATCAGTAGTAGCGGATACATTGCTATTGCCATTAGGAATAAATATGCCTTTCACGACAATATAAGTGCCGTCTTTCAGGATAAATTGTTTTTCCGGGGCAATCTTCCAGAAACCATAGGTGTGTTGTAGCTTATCCTGGTCACGTTCAAAAAAGTCATTACTTGATAAAGTGAATCTTATTGAGGAATTAAAATTCCGTGCATGCTTACGGTCTTGGTAATAAGGATATTTTGCTCGAATGAAATCATCGATTTGGCGTGTGCTTGCTTTCTGTCCGCGACTGTTCAAGATGGCTTCACAGATCATGTACTTATACCCTAAAAGGGGATTAATATTGTTAACGAATTCATCAGCCATGTCTGAGTAGCACAAAAGCTGTGTGCAGGTCTGTGTTATTTGCTCATCAAAATGAATGTGCTGAATGGCTAACAAACTCCTGTTTTTCCTTGTCAAGGTCAACAAAAGTAACTACTTTGACTCCTTATTTCAAACGCCAATTGGATTTGGTTGTCTAATTGGTTTAACAGTTGTGGTTCGTGATATGGGACTGTGGGAGAAACATTTCTCCTTCTTTTATCTCGTTTGTGAAAAACATCCCTAGACTGTGAATGCGTTCACATAGTGTTTTTTTGAAAACTAACAAAGGCCAGTGTGTGAAAATATTTCTTAGCCAGGCATATCAGTAAAAACACACCTGCAAAAAGAAATGTTTTTTCCCCGCTTACATTTCTGTGTGTATGTGAAAGTCTGGTTAACTCCCTGTCTGCATGAGTTTAAATACGTGTGTATATATATATATATATATATATATATATATATATATAAATATATCTCTTATAAAAATATATATATATTTATATATAATATTTTTTTTTTTTTTATATTGCAGGAGTACACACAACATTGATGGCATTAAGTATACCTTGTATGAAACCTATTTAAATGGTGAGAAACATGATTGAATGAAGTAATAAACATTTGTTTAAGCACAATACTGTTAGAGTCTCATACTTAGGATATTTCTCAAACATTAGGCCTGTATTATTAAAATAGTGTGCTTTCACAAGGAAGCATGAAGTGTATTAGTTTGTGTATACCAGTTTATATAGTACTATATATATATATATATATATATATATATATATATATATATATATATATATATATATATATATATATATATACACACACATATATACATATATATATATATATATACACATATATATATACACATATATACATATATATATATATACACATATATACATATATATATATATACACATATATACATATATATATATATATATACTCACACTCACACTCACACTCACACTCAGTGTGTGTGTGTGTATATATATTATTATACATTCTGAGATGTTATAGAAACGAACACACAACTGATTAAAGGACAAAATTACAATGGCCAAGCAAGGCAAAGGTAAGTAATAATTTACACATAATCCTGCTGTACACGTACAAGAAAGATGTTTGCACTTACTTAGGTGTTTTAATAATTGCATGTGACTAATATGCATATGCAATTCTTACATCAATTAACACACCCAAATGCAATGTTTTGCTGCAAAGTCAATGGCAGCTTCTCTAAACTTAGCAACTGGCTCCTGGTGGACCATTACTGAACAGACGATTACAACATAAATATTTATAACACAATTAATTATGAGTGTTAACATTTCCAAACCTTCACGTGTACAAGAACATAGTTGAAAGTTTGGAAACAACACAGTCTTCAGCATACATACAATAGTAATTAGATAATCTGAAGTCAACAAAACAAGGCCAAACACATATTTTCTGAATTATAACATTTATTTTTTTTGTTCCTTTTGTGAGCGAGTAACAGGCCTGCTTGTTGTCTCTTGAATTTTCCTTTTTCTTTTGCCACCAACTTTAGGCACAACAGAGCCACTTTGAGTGGCCTCTGGCACTTCACGGGCAGGGCTTGTGGCCAGTGACTGTTCACCTACAGGGCTTGTGGGCAGTGATTCACCTACAGGGCTTGTGGCCAGTGACTCACCTACAGGGCTTGTGGGCAGTGATTCACCTACAGGGCTTTTGGGCAGCGACTCACCTACAGGGCTTTTGGGTAGTGACTGTTCACGGACAGGGCTTGTGCCCAGTGACACATGTGAGCAAGTTGGTAGACACTGCACAAGTGATGGTTGGTCTGTTTCATGTGTGTCTTTTGTTGTTTTTGACCAAAAACTGGTCAGTAGTAACTGCTTGTATTTTGTTTTTGTGGGCTCCTTTGTAGGTGTCAGCTGCTGATTTTGTACAGATGGCAGTGGTAGTATGTCGTCAGGAACCTGCACAGCAATGTCTGCTACTTGACCGGTAACATTTGGGCCTGGTGAATGAATCTCAGATGAATGTGGTGAAAACTGACCTGCATGAACAGATCCTGGCTGGGAGGTGTTGAATTGTGGTACATTAGTCATTCTCCAGTAATTAGCTTGTGTTTGCTGAACAACTAATGCTTCGAATGAGGTGTTGATTTTTTGCAACTGTTTAGGCACTTCAATGAAGACTCTGTGGAGATGTGCCAATTGTGATACTGTTTCTTCCTGCAGTCCAATCATCCTTTCCAGCACTGTCATCATGTCTGAATGGCGACGATTTTCTGCGTCCACTATTTTTCCCTCTGAAGCTACAATTGCATCGTATGTGGAAGTTGATGGACGATTTGGCGGTACAACAGTTTCTATTGGCACCTCTTCATGGTCACATGATTGTATTTCAGTCTCTTCTGTGGCGTCATCCTCATCATACTCATCATCCTCATCACCATGATGTTCTAAAAAGAAATGTACACATTATTAAATGGCATGTTAATGTATGCTGTGTTACTATGTAATTGTACTGTGTCCTAAGTAACACCTAACATGTTAGCATACGTTTTATAACCTCATTAAAAACTACCTTGACTTACGAATAATGTTTGGACTCAGTATGAAATATGAATGAATGAAAAGTTGCTCTAAACTCAGAAGTCCTACATGATAATTAACATCACTAACACAATACATGTTGCCTTACACTTAATTTTCACTGACACTAAGTAATCCTATTTAAAGAAGATGTGCAAAACAAATAATGCACATGACAACATAACATATAGAAGAGCACATATTATATGGCCAGCAAATGATACACTC
Source organism: Ascaphus truei (assembly GCF_040206685.1). Classification (NCBI taxonomy): domain Eukaryota; kingdom Metazoa; phylum Chordata; class Amphibia; order Anura; family Ascaphidae; genus Ascaphus; species Ascaphus truei. The sequence continues at coordinate 185,071,749 of NC_134483.1, read as the reverse complement.
ACCTTCTAGTAGTGTTGAGCTGGCTGACCCAGGTGAAGACACTTGTTCCATCTCAGGTGACACATGTCCTCCAGGGGCAACTATATATAACAATAACATAAGTTTTACATTTACATGTGTAAATATTGAACAAACACTTTTTGTATGTTCTGTATTTATGATTAACTAACAACATCAGTTCCTTAACCGAAAATGTGTGTGAAAGTGAACATAAATAGTTGTAATAACACTGTACATGCCTGTGTACTTAGAATTTTTGAGTTCCCTAACATACAACATACTATGTTTCTGCAGTAATGCGTGAGGATAAATAGATTAAATGAGTACATAAAAATCATATGTTGTGTAGTGATATCAGTATCATAATGTACATAACTATCATGAGATGACCATTCACAATGGTTATCATGAAGGTGGTCATATTGCAAAAAGTGTTGTTTTTGGTAGAGGATATGTGTGGTACATTAATCGAAGATGTGGCACACCTGAATGTGGCTGTGACTCAACAAGACAACACATGCAGTGTGTGATAATGTGTCTTTCATAGTAGTTCAACTATAGATATGAGTGAACTAATGTGTGACGTACGCTTTGATAAGTAATGAGTTGTTGGGGCATTTAGTAGCTAGAGTTAAGCTTTCCAATGAGTGTGATTAACTTCAGTTGTGCTATTCAGGTTGTAAGAAAGGTATTCCCTTCCCCAAAAAGCCTAATCAGCCACACCTTTCAATGACTTGAAACAGGTGCAAATGGTGTGAACTAAGTTGACCGTGAAATGAGGCTGTAATTAGTGTGTGTGCTGAACCCCACCCCCTCTGTTGAAGTGTATGCTGTGATGAGATATTAATTGCAGCTGCTTTAACACAATGGTAGATGAGCTAAGTAGTCATCTGCAGTGTTTAAGTTATGAAAACAATGACATAACATATGATACGTGTGCCTCATTATGCTGTCTGTATATGACATAAAGCAAAAATGGACCTTTTCATAAGCAACTATAGATGTGTTAGTGCCAGTGATGTTTGTAGGCCGTTACATGCAATTTCTTTGATGCATGCTTAAAATAGGCAGTAATGTCATGTTTGTCGGAGTAAAATCAATAAAATACACAATAATATGATACATATTTCTGTTCTGTACCTGTAGCTACTAATAATTTCTCATGAACATGTGTTACACGTGTACTACCCTGTTGTTCCCCATCTTCGCCCACCATCAATTGCTTCCACTGCAGCTATGCATTTTGGGAATTCACATGTAAATGAGCACGCAATGGCACGTGCTATATTAGTTACTGCTTTTAGTAGGACTACTACATATATGTCTATTTTGATATATATATATATACAGAATCAGACATATACATATATAGATGCAGGTATGCTTATATTGTGAAGACAGTATAAAAAGCAGTGTAAATATGCAAAATAACTGTAAGCAACGACACGCCTAGTACAGTAATATTTATCACCTGCTGGAAATTGTGACGGATAAATTCCAATGTCACGGTCACCAGCCAAGCCTTCCACGACGACGGTAAGTAATTTTGGCCGAAGCAGCTCCTCCAATGGAGTCAATATGAGACGTTGTGGTGTGGGCCCACCTCCAGTGCCAGTAGCATGCACGCGTTGGTCTTGTATTTTCTTTTTCAATTTGGACCTAATATCATCAAATCTTTTCCGACAATGATACTTGTCCCTGACACTATTCCCACAGGCATTGACACCAATGACTATTGTGTCCCACATTTCTTTTTTGCTTGCTGCACTTGTCCGCCCTTGAAAAACATATAAAAGATATGAGGTAAATTAATAATAATATAAGCACCAGTTTCCTACACTGCTAGCTGTTCCAAGAGATAGCAAAGATGCTGTTTTATGTGTAATATGTGAAGCACATGAGCATTCACTACTAAACCTATACATGTAAGCAAGCTTGCATTCATATTGTATGCAGTTCTGGCAAATTGACCGCCTGTGTTTATTTGTCCTTGTAAGGCATGATAAAAAGCTGTGTTTCCACACTAATGAACATAGAAAGATATTGTGTACCCATATTTGCATATGAACAAAACTCAGATGACCTAGGATCACATGTATTTGAATAATAAATGTAAAGGTACACTTACCTACTAAATGTCCATAGAGACTGTCATAGTGCTCCAGAATGCCAGTGACAAGAGCCCTATTTTCCTGGTCATTGAAGCGAGGATTACGTGGCTTCTCCACACGTTTCTTCCGAGCAGGTTTAGGGTCAGAGCTTGGCTGGTGCTGACTGGACTCTCCTTCTTCCAATGGAAGAGCCTCCAAAAGCTGGCCACCAGCAAGCACGCCACCACCAGACACCCCATCAGCAACTGCGCCACCAGCAGCACTCCCAGCACCAGCACTCCCACTCCTAGCACCAGCACTCCCACTCCTAGCACCAGCACTCACACTCCTAGCACCAGCACTCCCACTCCTAGCACCAGCACTCCCACTCCTAGCACCAGCACTCCCACTCCTAGCACCAGCACTCCCACTCCCAGCAACAGCACTCCCACTCCCAGCAACAGCACTCCCACTCCCAGCAACAGCACTCCCACTCCCAGCAACAGCACTCCCACTCCCAGCAACAGCACTCCCACTCCCAGCAACAGCACTCCCACTCCCAGCAACAGCACTCCCACTCCCAGCAACAGCACTCCCACTCCCAGCAACACCACTCGGTGCACCAGCAACATCACTCCCCTGAACAGTACGTTCACTCCGACGCGTACTCCCACGAGTAGCACTCCCACTCCCACCAGCATCACTCTTCCCACGCTTTGCGGGCATACTTCCAGCACTCACAAAAAACAGACAATAAATGTACAGGCAATCACACGACCCACTTCCACATATAAAACAAGACAAAGATGTAAACAAAACAACAAAGGACAAAGCTCACCCAATACACAACAAGTCTCTCAGTCAATATGCAAATGTTCAATCGTCCAGCTCTGTGCGTCTCTCTCTCTCTCTCACTCCCAACAACACAGAGAATGATTAGCAGTACACGTTGCCTTTAAATATGGCGCGCAATCAAAAACATGCTTGTTTCGCCTGATTCAGCAAGATTTGTGATTGTGCAACCTAACAGCACCCCGCCACGCACGCCGATACACCTGTGTGTGATCGGCTCATCATCGTGAGAGTGGGCGGATTTGTTTTCGGGTTGATTTTGAATGTATTCGGCACTTACTGCATACGGAGAGGGAAAAACGCCAATAACATGACTAATCGATAAGCTTGCCGATTTCACATAATCGTCGCTTACTGCATGAGGCCCTAAGTCTCCTGGTCAGAAAACGTATCGCACAGCAGATGCTAAAGCCAATTATTGACTATGGAGACATAGTATATGGCTCAGCACCTCAAACCCACCTTAGCAAACTTGACACCCTCTACAATTCAATTTGTCATTTTGTTCTCCAATGCAACTATAACACACATCACTGCGAAATGCTCAAAGAACTAGATTGGTCATCACTCGAGTCTAGGCGCAAAGTTCACCTTTCCTGTCTTGCCTTCAAATTCTTTATGGGCAGGCTACCCAGACTACAAGCTCCTCACCCCTACCACATGCAGCACCTATCACCTGAGATCAGACTCCAAAAGTCTGTTCATGGTCCCAAGGCTCAACAAAGTATCCGGCCGCTCCTCCTTCTCTTACCGTGCACCCCAAAACTGGAACAACCTACCAGAGACTCTTATATCCACCACCAGTCTAAGTTCTTTCAAATCTAAGGCTGTCACACATTTTAATCTGGTCTGTAACTGTTTCATACGCCCATAATATATATTATCTTTAACTCTGCATGCAATGTCTTGTATATAATGTATACCCTGCTCATTATGTAACTCTATTTGTAACCATGTATTATTTGTCTTAACTCTGTGCCCAGGACATACTTGAAAACGAGAGGTAACTCTCAATGTATTACTTCCTGGTAAAATATTTTATAAATAAATACCCACTTAGGGAGTGCTTCCATTATAAAAGTGAGTACATCTGCTGTTAGGACATAAATTATGCTCCTAACATAGGGTAGATATGGCGGTGCAGAAAACCTAACTCTACTGCCTGAGGAGTCTCAGGTCAAGAATATAATGAAATCAAAGCTGTCTTGTACATTACTCCTGTATATGCCATAGAGGTTGATTACTAAGTATGGTCACTATAGTGATGAATGTGGCTGATTGAATAGCCCTGTACGGTCATATGTAGTATGTCCTGTTGCCGTATCTACACACCAGCTGAGACGAACCTATACCACAAGGCTCAAGTAGGTGCCCATGTATACACTCTATAGCACCGCTATCTCAACTAGTGGCTACCACGTATGGTCCAAATCTTATTTAAATAGCTAGATAGATCGAATCACTGCTGTACATGAATCTGAAGCTACCACTTCAGTCGTGTTGATGACGTGACAGCTACGTCATTACCCAATCAGGGATAAAGGTGGGATTTAAATAGTTACATCAATAGTCAAGCCTTATCTTTGCCTACCTGGTCTACAGTAGCTACACAAGTTGGTAAGAGTGTTCATGCTTTCCTTCTTGAAAGCTGAACTTGCGCTAGCTCTGTGCACAGTATAATATACAGAATATATATATATATATATATATATATATATATATATATACAGTGTTCGACAAATCACCCAAAAATCTACTTGCCCAACAAAAAAATCTACTCGCCACCTAGTCCCGCCCCCAACCCCACCCCTAGTCCCACCCCCAACCCTAGTCCCGCTCCCAACCCCGCTTTAAAATAAAATATATAAATAAAATACATTTAATAATTTCCTAGTCAGAACAACATTCGTTTTTGACATAAATGTATTTATTGTCGTACATTATACTACAATTAGTCCTTGTTACGTGTGTGTGTGTGTGTGTGTGTGTGTAAATGTCGGATCTAGAAATAAAAGCCAGGTGTGAATGACTAGTTTCCTGAACCCTTTAACCAGTGTCTGGACGTCCCCACTTCACAATATCTAAAGAAGCAATCCCGCCTGGGATCTTACCTGATCCGCAATCCTTCAATGTCCAGGTACCCTCATTTCTGCAATGTTATACATTGGAGGGGAGGTGTTCCCTACCTGTCTTCTGGGTTAGGGGGGGTTCCGATGTCTTCCGTGTGAAGCTTGAGTCAGATCTGGAAGAAAGCAGTATAGGTTATTTCGGTGTAGTATAGGGAAGTTAAGATATATAGGGTAAACAAGAGATCCAGATCCAGAGTGTGAGAGAGTGTGGGAGAGAGAGAGAGAGAGAGTGTGTGAGAGTGAGTGTGGGGGAGAGAGAGTGCATGTGGGGGAGAGAGAGAGTGGGGGGAGAGAGAGAGAGTGTGGGTGAGAGAGAGAGTGTGGGGGAGAGAGAGAGAGAGTGTGGGGGAGAGAGAGTGTGGGGGAGAGAGAGAGAGAGTGTGGGGGAGAGAGAGTGTGGGGGAGAGAGAGAGAGAGAGAGAGTGTGGGGGAGAGAGAGAGAGTGTGGGGGAGAGAGAGAGAGTGTGGGGGAGAGAGAGAGCGAGAGAGTGTGGGAAGAGAGAGAAAGTGGGTGGGGAGAGAGAGAGTGGGGGGGGGGGAGAGAGAGAGAGTGGGGGAGAGAGAGAGTGGGGGAGAGAGAGAGAGTGTGGGGGAGAGAGAGAGAGTGGGGGGGGGAGAGAGAGAGAGTATGGGGGGGAGAGAGAGAGTGTGGGGGGGGGAGAGAGAGAGAGAGAGAGTGAGAGAGAGAGAGTGAGGGAGAGAGAGAGAGAGTGTGGGGGAGAGAGAGAGCATGTGGGAGAGAGAGAGAGTGTGGGGAGAGAGAGAGTGTGGGGGAGAGAGAGAGAGAGTGTGGGGGAGAGAGAGAGTGTGTGAGAGAGAGTGAGTGTGGGGGAGAGAGAGAGTGTGGGGGGGAGAGAGAGAGTGGGGGGGGAGAGAGCAGGGGGGGGAGAGAGCAGGGGGGGGAGAGAGAGTGGGGGGGAGAGAGAGAGTGGGGGGGAGAGAGAATGGGGGGGAGAGAGAGAGAGTGGGGGGGAGAGAGAGAGTGGGGGGGAGAGAGAGAGTGGGAGAGAGAGAGTGGGAGGGAACACAGAGGGGGAGACACAGAGGGGAAAAACGGTGGGTGACACACACAGAGGGTGGGTGATACAAAGAGAGAGAGCGTGGGTGACTGACTGACTGGCTGGGTGACTGTCTGGGTTACTGGCTGACTGGCTGGGTGACTGGGGCAGAGGTGACTGACTGACTGGGGCTTGACTGACTGACTGGGGCAGGGGTGACTGACTGACTGGGCAGGGGTGACTGACTGACTGACTGGGGCTGGGGTGACTGACTGACTGGGGCAGGGGTGACTGACTGGGGCAGGGGTGACTGACTGGGGCAGGGGTGACTGACTGGGGCAGGGGTGACTGGGGGGGTGACTGACTGGGGGAGGGGTGACTGACTGGGGGGGTGACTGACTGACTGGAGGGGGGGTGACTGACACACACACACACACACACAGGGGGGGGGAGGAAAGGCCGTGACCAGCACCACCACCACGCTCCTCCCCCATCCACCCGTGCCCATCTCCCGCTCGTGGGGGGGCCGACATCCCCCCCCATACCTCATGCGGGCATAGTGGAAGCTTTGGGGAGGTGGGGAGGTGGCAGGGTGGGTGGGAGTCACGTGGCGAGGTGTCCCACAGCGGGCGCCCCAGGGGACAGTCAGCCCCGCGTGGCCGCCACTGCCCTGCTCCCCTCACCGGCATGTCCCGAAGTGCGCGGCCAAGCAGGTTTGCAGGCATCCCCCCCCCACCTCATGCGGTGGCTGCGCCATCATGAAGTTAGCTGGCGGGGAGGCGGCAGGGTGGGTGGGAGGCACGTGGTGAGGGCCCCCCCTGCGTACGCCAACTGGGCTGCAGCAGTGGGGACCTCCCGCCCCGGCAGCGATCGGTGGATCGAGGGACAAGAGGAGGGAGGGGGAGGGACAGGAGGAGGGGAGGGGGAGGGACAGGAGGAGGGGAGGGGGAGGGCATGAGGAGGGAAAGGGGGACAGGAGGAGGGGAAGGGGACAGGAGGAGGGGAGAGCGAACGCAAAGGCGCATACTTGCGGGAGAGGGCAGGAGCAGAGGGCCGCGGGGGTGAGTAGGGAGCCATGTGGGGACCAGGGGGATCACACGGGTTGTCTTGCAGGAGGCAGGGAAGGAGCAGAGGGGCCGCAGCATGGAGAGATTGGAGAGTACTTACCCTCCAACAGATCTCCAGGCAGAAAGAATGGCCACTTGTTGGGGGCGGGCTCATATAAAGCCTGGCCGTGCGCCCACAAAGCCTGGGAGCGCGCGCCAATCAGCTGTCAGGTAGGGGAGGTTTTTTTTTTTCAGCGCAAGCAGGGATAACTTCAGCGCGAGCAGGGAAATTTAAAAAGACCATGCGAAACGATCGTCGGGACGTACGACATCAACCGTGACGTCATCAGAAGTGGCAGCGTCTTTTCTTACATGCAGCAGAAGGACACCCCTAGCAGTCAGGCTTGTATTATCGACAGAGATTCTCATGTGTTTTCTCTTCCTTACCCTATATTATCGGTGCTACTGCATTTGTTTGGTGGTTAAGATCTTATACACCACCATATATATAAGAAACTAAATCACAGCAGTTACAAGCATTTTTGTCCTCATTTGTGAGACAATATCGTTATTTGGATGATACTCAGATGTATACCTATGCATTTAGGGTTTAAACGCATGAGTGCTCCAAGCCAGCAACATAGACTGTTAACAGTGGAAGCCTTTCCACATTGATGGTTTCACTATTTATGCCTACGTATATCCTTTAATAAATCTGTAGGAATTCTGACATCTATCTGTATTGACTGTAATACTTTGTTAAATAGGGTTATACAGTATTATTATTTATCTGCTTACCTGTAAGATAATTGAATCATAGCAAATAGACGCTTTATTAGACAGCAACTTATAGATACTTACCTTGAATGGTTTACATGTTTAGCCACTACAGAACGGGTTTTTTTTAATGTATGAATGTGATGTGTGTTTTTTTTAACCTAAACTAATTTGAATAAAACGTTATTATTTTGCTCTTGGTTTTTCCGGTCTCTATAGGCAAATTTTGACCTACACACAGCACTTGTCTGTTGGATCATTGTTAGTCCATCTATTGCATATAAACATTGAGTGCTATATATAGGGGGAATCCTTTTCTGATCCTTCTCTGGATCAACTCTGTTAATACGCACTCTTTTTAAATAATTGTAGTGGGTGTCCCCAGGTGCAGGCAGTTGCAGGTGCAGGCAGTTGCAGGTGCAGGCAGTTGCAGGTGCAGGCAGTTGAAGGTGCAGGCAGTTGAAGGTGCAGGCAGTTGAAGAGTGGCTGTGATCCCACTTCTGCCACAACTAGATATCTTCTTGCTGCACTGTTCTAATAAAGTCTTACACCAGACATACTGTAGTATAATAAAGTATTTTTTTTGCAGGTTTCAAACGCATAACGTTTCGAAACGTTGTGTGTTTGCAACCTGCAAATAAGCCATTTTATTATACTATAATGTCTGGTGTAAGACTTTATTAGAACAGTGCGGCAAGAAGATATCCAGACACAATAATATTCAAGAATACCTAATGGCAAACAACATTATTAGTAATAGTCTGCATGGATTTATGAAGGATAGATCATGTCAAACTAACCTTATTTGTTTCTTTGAGGAGTTAAGTAGGAATTTATACCAGGGAAATGCAGTTGATGTGGTCTACTTAGATTTTGCAAAGGCTTTTGTTACGGTTCCACACAAGACGTTAGTGTACAAAATAAAGAAAATTGGACTCGGTAAAAATATATGCAACTGGATTGAAAACTGGTTGAAAGAGAAAACAAAGAGTTGTTGTAAATGGAACTTTTTCAGGTTGGGCTAAAGTCATGAGTGGAGTAGCTCAGGGATCGGTATTGGGACACCTGCTTTTTAACTCATTTATTAATGACCTTGCAGTTGGCAGAAAGAGCAAAGTCTCATCTTTGCTGATGACACTAAATTGTGTAAGGTAGTAGAATCAGAGCAGGATGTAATTTCTATCCAGAAGGACTTGGAGAGACTGGAAACTTGGGCAGATGGGGTTTAATACAGATAAATGTAAGTTATGCATTTGGGAAACAAGAATAAACAGTCAATTTACAAATTAAATGGGATAAATTAGGAGACTCCTTGAAGGAGAAGGATATACTGTAGGAGTTCTTGTAGACAGCAGGCCTATGCTCCTAATTATGCCCCTCTTTAAAACATTTGTAATACAACAGCTTGAATATGGAGTACAGTTTTGGGCACCACTCCATAGAATAGACATTATTGAGCTGAGAGTTGCCTAAGTGAGAGCAGCACATTGTGGAGATAGGCCCAGCGGATCAATGCCAGAAGGCTGCACGGAGCATTGAGCGCTGTCGGATTGGACTCTTCGAGAGCTGTTGTTAAAGTGGTACCGAACACCTTTGTGAAGTACAGGCCTGCAACACTTTAATACACCAAGAGCTCCCACTGTGTGCCGGCACCATTACAAAGCCAATATACCCAGGATTTGGTGACCAATTCGCATCTTACACTGATACACACCTGCGCAGCGTTATCATTAAGTGTTATATTTATTTACATATATATATATATATATATATATATATATATATATATATATATATATATATATATATATATATATATATATATATACGTATATATGATGTATGCTGAGTGTAGTGATCCTTTTCTGAGGATCACTAGGTTAAGGAGATTGTATAGCGAATATACTGTATATAAAAGCAGGTGTACCCCACACACACTGCATACTTATTTCCCATTGTCTGACTGTAGGCCACATGTGGCATTTTGAGTAGTGATAAAGGACTCAGGTCCCCACCTCAACACCATGTATCAATCTAGAGCCTAGAAGTAAGAGGGGTTACATACATTACAGGGAAAATAAATTACAATCAGTGGGGATGAATGGCAAGTAGATGACAGTACTGTATATGGCAAAGGGATTGGAATACAACATTTGGTCATTGTCGTCTCTCCGCGGCCAAGTTTCTGCCAGTATTTGGTCACAGAGGGACCCTGCGCCATAGCCGCTCTGCCACTGGACACGTTGCGGCTTGCTACATTGCCAAGGTAAGTTAATTTAAGGGTTAATTTAGCAGTTAGGGTAGGGTGTTAAGGATAGGGGTTTTAGGGTAAGGTGTACAAAAGGAAAGTATTAAAAAATGCAAAAATAACAGCAAAATAAAGAAAGTTACCAAAAGGAAAGGTCACAACAGATTGGGGACACCTTGGCACATAGAAACACAAATTTTCTGTCCCGCAATAGTTCTTTCTCAAGAGTCTTTGGACGTGGGGCCGTTACAGCCAATAGGGCTTGCGCAGAGAGGGGAAGCAGGGTATCCTCCGTGGCAGAGGACACGCACGCCAGTCAGACGGAGGGCGGCAAGAGGGTACAAAGTGTCCAGGAAGCAGTGCTTCCCTGGACTAGGTCTAGTCTTGCCCCTTAGGCCCCAGCTAGGCCCTGAGTCACCTCAGCTGAGTATTGCAGGGAAGGCCACAGATAGGGACGCTTCCCCATTAGTACATAGAGGTACTGTTGCATCGGTGACCATACGGCCATGCGGTGTACTGTGTTCTGGGACCAGGCCACAGGCCCACATAGAAATAAGGTGAGACACTCCAGCTGGAGCTCACCTCGTGAGGAGGATCAGGAACCTAAGGAGTGAGGGGATTCATGTTGGAGTCCCCGCGGCGTGGGACCTGACTGTTCTGTACCTGCTAGCAGTAGGAGTGCCCAGGGAGGTATATAAGTGCACCAACGATCCACACGGGGTAGCGCTACCTCACACTTTGGGTGGAACTGTTCTAAGGACACCGGGTGTTTTGGTGCCTTGGGCACCCTTAGTACTTTGGGGACCCACACCAGGGTGTTCGGTAATGTGTTTGGATATTGTATTGTGATATTGTATTGTATAGTGTGTTATAGTAAAGAAGTTATATTATACCAGGTTGTATAGTAATTATTGTGTCCTATGAGGAGTCATCCAGCTTATGCTGGGATCCTCATAGGTGGAGGCGCTGCACTGCAAGATATCGTACCCCAGGCTCCCCAGAAGTGGAGACTTTGGCCTTCTGTGAGTATCACAGGTAACAGCAGCATGAGTAATCGCCCGCAGTTTCCCATAGGCATAGGGAAAGGGGGCTACATATGCTTTTCCATGTTGGCATTACAGGCACAGATGTATTCATATCTATATATGTTTTTTTTTTCCAATGGCCAAATGAAAAGAAAGTTCCTCTTAGTTTCCAAGGAAAGAACACAACCAAATGTTTCCCCTTCCTGACTCTCAAGGGGTTCAAGCTCATATTTTTTTAAAGAGTATGTTGCCATAGGACACCTTTGCGTGCTGTAATACACCTTATAGCCTATTTATGTAAATGCGTCGGAAGGTGTCTTATATCCAATACAGAATAGATATCACAACAACCATACTGTAGAAAATCAATTTTATACTTTAGGCATCAGCTACAGCTAAGATAAACTGCACTAACAGACAAATTATACCACATGCTTATGCTACCTAGGGGAAAGTGTCATCCAGAGTTCACCATATTATAAGCTACAGCTGTATTTAAATAGAAGCTCCTTAAAAAAAATCGAAAATAAAATAAACAGGAATTAAAAACACTCAGCACAGAGAATCAGATTCCACCAGCTGAGTTACTTAAAAAAAAAAAAGAAAATGTATGTTGTGCTTAGCTATTTCATTACAGCTTTTCCAATGTGTTACTCGACTGCTAAAACTCTCACTCAGGCCCTCATTCTCTCCCGTCTCGATTACTGCAACTTTCTGCTATCCGGCCTCCCTGCCTCTCACCTGTCTCCCCTACAATCTATCCTAAATGCTGCTGCCAGAATCACTCTACTCTTTCCTAAATCTGTCTCCGCGTCTCCCCTCCTGAATTCCCTCTCCTTGTTTCTGATCAAATCCCGCATCTCACACTCAATTCTCCTCCTCATTTAAAGCTTTACACTCTGCTGCCCCTTGTTACATCTCAGCACTAATTTCTCGCTATGCACCATCCCGACTCTTGCGTTTTTCTCAAAGATGTCTTCTCTCTACCCCCTTTGTATCTAAAGCCCTCTCCCGCCTTAAACCTTTCTCACTGACTGCCCGCACCTCTGGAATGCCCTTCCCCTCAATACCCGACTAGCACCCTCTCTATCCACCTGTCAGGATTGCCTAGACCTCCTGCCTAGCCATAGCTTCCTTGTCCACTGGGTGTGCTGCTGCCTTCTGTTGGCTCTGGGTTCCTCTGTCTGTCTGTCTGTCTTCTTGTTGCTCCTGTCTCTGTCCTTATAGCTTGCTTCCTGTCTGTTGGTTTTGCCTTTGCTTCAAGTCAGACTCCCATGCCTGTCTTTGATCCTGATCTGTTTATGTACCTGTACCTGTATTGTAGTCTGCTCACAGTAAAGGTCCTTGCTAGTAATCTGGCTTGTCCCTGGTTATTCCTGCTCCCTGTTCTCAGTCCCTGTCACGCCCCGCCTGTCCTGTTCCAGTCTCCTCGTTGCCGACCTCTGCTTGTTACCTGACTTCGCTACCTGCCGCCTGCCTCGGACCCCTGCTTGTTTCCTGACTTCGCTACCTGCCGCCTGACTCGGACCCCTGCTTGTGACCCCTACTTCGCTTCCTGCTGTTCCAGCCACCGAGATCCTACCCGCCACAGGAGTCTCCCGTGACAGAAAGCAAAGGCCACTTCTGGATCTCGCTGGAACAGATTCTTCTTCTGCCTGCACCCTTTCCTGCCTGCTGCAACAGACCACATCCGCATGGTTGAAGATAAGTACTTTCGTTTCTTTTTTGGAAATCCAAGTTGGGATTTTGAAAGGTTTTTGTTTTGTTGCTGCTATGTGTTCTGCAAGAATTATTGCGTTCATAACAAAAAAAACATTTTTTCTGAGAGTAGAACTGTTGCTGCAAGAGACTATTGCAGTTTTCTTTGAGATTATTATTTTTGTGCAGTGCCTGGGTTAACCCTTGCAGTACCTGTTGCCACCTTTTAGACTCTGACTTTTCATTTCCTGGATAGGCTTGTCTCTGCATCACTGGTTGGACCACTGCTGTTCACAGAGTTCTCATTTCAAAAGACAAGAGTGCTTCTATTATTTTGTTACTGCATACTGTGATTTTTCCTGCAATCTGTAGTTTTTCATATGATTGGTTCTAAGGTTTCAGGTTTACCTGCAAGTTCCCCTAAAGTTTGTTTCTCTGCAACATATGATATCCCTACGCCTGATATCAAAGGTTTCAGATTTGACTGCAGGGTTCTCTGTCTGATATTCCTATGTCAAAAGTTTCAGATCTAACTACAAGTTTTCTCTGTATTAGTTTCCTGCTGTCTATGATATTTCTATGCCTGATATCAAAAGTTTCAGATTCAACTGCAGGTTTTCTTTGTCTATATGGTATCCCTACGCCTGATGCATAAAGATTTAGATGTAACTGCAGGTTTTCTCTGTCTGTATGATATCCCTACGCCTGATGCTTAAAGATTTAGATTCAACTGCAGCTTTTCTTTGTCTATATGATATCCCTACGCCTGATGCATAAAGATTTAGATGTAACTGCAGGTTTTCTCTGTCTGTATGATATCCCTACGCCTAATGCCTAAAGATTCAGATATAACTGCAGGTTTCTCTGTATATGTTTTTTCCTTGCATTTATATCTCTGTGACTGATGTTAAAGTCTCAAAGGGTCAGCTCTCCTATCTTGTGTCTCTGTGGATAATATTCCTGTTGTTCATTCTAATGCTTCTGTTTTAAAAACACATTTCCTCTTTACTGGTTTCTTGGGAAGTGTGGTTTAATTATGGCTCCCACTCAAACAGTCTTGAGCAGTAAATGTGAACACAGTACCACTGATTCTTCAGAACTTCTCAAAGCAAGGAAGAAGAAGAAAAAGAAGGGAGGCATTACTGTGGAAGTTGCAGAAGGAATTAAGAATGAAAATTTAACCTCAGAGTCTGCATTTGATGAAAGAGATATGCTGCAGCTTAAGGCAACTCACAGACGTATCCCAAGAATAGTGGAAGAGAAGAAAGATGCTCCTACTCAGACGCTTCAAGCTGCACGAAAAGAGATTGATTGTCTTCATGGACGTTTAGATAAAGCGCAAGAAGCTAAGGCTGCACTACAGAGCGGTCGATCCTCAGCAATTGCTAAGTGTGTTCTCCAGGAAAAAGAAAAACACCAGTTGGAAAGTGACCTGGATGTCATGTCAGGTGAGCTGGAGAAGGCATATGCTGATGCTGCTGAGAATCGGCGCCACGCTTCTAAAAGTAATGAATTCCTGGAAATCTCTATGAAGGAAATTGACAGGCTTAATACAGAGCTTAAAGTCTCCCATGAGGATATTTGCTACTTCAAGAAAGAGATGGAAGTCGATCGGGAGGAGAGATGCTACTTGACAACAGAGATACGTTCTATGAGAGAAATCTTCGAAGGGTTAAATATCAGTTTTGAAACTGTAACCCAAGAGTGCAAGAATCTCTATGTCCAAGTCAGTGAAGGAGATAAGAAGCTCCATGAATTAGGAGAGGAGAAGAAACAGTTGGTCCAGGAAAAGTTAGACGTGCAGATAGCACTGCAGAATGCAGAGAGAGTGCTGCAAGAAGAACGTGTCTCCCTGGAGCGGTGCACACAAGCAGAAAATATGCTGCAGAGTCAGCTGCAAGAACTGCGTACACATCTGCAGGACACCAAAGAGAAATGGGTAACTGCTGAAGAAAAGCAGCGAGTTCTGCAGGAAGAAAGTTTCCAGACTGCCTACAAAATAAGTATGATGCAAGATTATTTGAGTACCCAGTGTGTCCCCAAAGAACAGCATGAGGAGCTGAAGGCCACACTGAGCATAACCAGAGCCTCGCTGGAGGAAGAGCTAAAGCTAGCAGCTGAACACACATCTCGGCAGCTCACAGCGCTGCAGGCACAGATCGCTGAGCTCAAGACACAGCTTGCCAAAAAGGAGGAGAGAGAGAAGGTTTCCGTCTGTCAAGTGGCTGGCCTGACACAGCGCTATGAGGTCAAAATGGCCGATGCCTGCAAATTATTGGACCACACAGCCCGTGATGAGGTCCGGCTGCAGCTGGAGCTGGACAATGCCCGGGAGGAGTACCGGCAGCTGCAGATCAGAAATGAAGATGAAACATATTTAAGCTTTACTCTGAGTCAGCTGGGAGATATGGAGTCGCGACTCAACTCCAAAGAAGCCGAACTGACAACTGCATTGAGTGGGAAAAGAAGTGCAGAAGGACAGCTTCAAGAGCTGAAAAATCAAATGGCTGGTCTTAATGAGACTTTAGGTGATACCACGAAACGGCAGTCACAAAAGGAGACCATGGAGCGTGAATTCTATGTCCCCACTTACACATGTGAAAAAGTCTGCACCCATCATTGCCCACATTTCTGATGTCCATGCCTCTGCAATGGAGTTGAACGTATCCATTGGGAAGTTCCAGATTCCAAAACTAAAAGAGATATATTGGTCACAAAAAGAAACCACGGAAAGTGAATATGTCCCCTCTGCCGCATGAGAAGAGTCTGATGTATATGTTCCCGATGCCATTGCTATGACGTTAGACGGATCCCTGGTGAAGGTCCTTGCTATGCCTAATATTCTTGATGCTGATGCCAACGCTCTTGCGATAAGGATAAATGCACCTCTCACAGATTTCCCATCAGCACTTGACGTACACATTAAGTTGGCCTTCCATCAAGATTTCCCTGAAGAGCCTGGAGGGTTGTCCGGAGTTGTTGCTGATCCCTATGTTCCTGAAAAACATGGAGTGTTGTCTGAAGGCCATCGTGAGTCGGCCTTCCATCAGGGACACCTTGCTAAACCTGGAGGGTTGTCAGGAGGATCTACTGGCTCCTCTGCTCCTGCTGTGAAGACGCGCACGTTCTTCCGTTTATCTACGAATATCTGATGCGTCCTCTGCTGAGCCTGTGACCTACTCTGCAAAGTCAAGCTTACTGCTCACAGATTCTCTGGCATTTGGGTTGATGCATCCTGACATTCAACTGTTCCGAGAGAGAATTGAATTCCTCTGTCGGCTTTCTGATGGACTTTTTCAGTCTGTACCTGTGGAGTACTCTCTGCCCGCTGACAAACCACCAGAGGTGGGTCACCTTGAGTCCACTTTTCATCAAGGCCTCCGGGAAGAGCCTGGAGGATCGTCCGGAGAACGCTCTTGAGAGAGGGGAGTAATGTCAGGATTGCCTAGACCTCCTGCCTAGCCATAGCTTCCTTGTCCACTGGGTGTGCTGCTGCCTTCTGTTGGCTCTGGGTTCCTCTGTCTGTCTGTCTTCTTGTTGCTCCTGTCTCTGTCCTTATAGCTTGCTTCCTGTCTGTTGGTTTTGCCTTTGCTTCAAGTCAGACTCCCATGCCTGTCTTTGATCCTGATCTGTTTATGTACCTGTACCTGTATTGTAGTCTGCTCACAGTAAAGGTCCTTGCTAGTAATCTGGCTTGTCCCTGGTTATTCCTGCTCCCTGTTCTCAGTCCCTGTCATGCCCCGCCTGTCCTGTTCCAGTCTCCTCGTTGCCGACCTCTGCTTGTTACCTGACTTCGCTACCTGCCGCCTGCCTCGGACCCCTGCTTGTTTCCTGACTTCGCTACCTGCCGCCTGCCTCGGACCCCTGCTTGTGACCCCTACTTCGCTTCCTGCTGTTCCAGCCACCGAGGTCCTACCCACCACAGGAGTCTCCCGTGACACCACCTTTAAGACCCACCTTAAGACACATTTGCTTAACAAAGCATATGAATAGCACTGGATAATCATGGACACATGATACATAAAGCTTGGCCCCCTGCAGACTCACTTACTAGAATTCGCTCTACTGTCTCTGTACGTTCCCCTACCTACCAATTAGATTGTAAGCTCCTCAGAGCAGGGACTCCTCTTCCTTAGTGTTACTTTTATGTCTGAAGCACTTATTCCCATGACCTGTTATTTATATTATTTGTTATTAATATGATTACAACATGTATTACTACTGTGAAGCGCTATGTACATTTATGGCGCTATATAAATAAAGACATACAATACAATGTATTTTTATCTTTATTGTTTGGTAAAGCCACGTATTTAAAACAAGGTTAACAATGGATGACATACTTATGTTCCTAGGTAAAACAAATGAACAAATATTTCATAAAACCACAATGAACAGTTGTTTATCTTGGTATCTATTACCTTGCTTCCAAATCACTAGACTGGACATGTTACTACTGCCTTCTAAACATTGTTATTCCATAATTTCTTCACTTCTTCCTGACTTCAGTCTACATTAAATATTCAAACATTTCTTATGTTTTATTTTATCATTTGCTAATGAAAAAATATGTATTCTTGCATGAAGTTATGACTATTTTAGACAATTATACACAGGCAACATGAATAGATGTCTACTGATTTGTAGTGACGTGGATAACAGTATTAGGAAATTCTGTACAAAAAGTAGAGTAACTGAGCAGGCATACAATCTAATGTACCCAAAACCAGGTTATCGGCAGGGCCTAATAGGGTGTCTACAGTTCTTGCAGGGTCCGAGATGGTGTCTACGGGTCTTGCAGGGTTCGTGATGGTGTTTGCAGGTCTTGCACAGTCTGAGAGGTTGTCTATGGGCCTTGCAGGGTTCAAGAGGGTGTCTACGGGTTCTGCACTTCCAAGTCCAAGAAGGTGTCTGCAGGTTTTGAAAGGTCTGAGAGAGTGTCTATGGGTCTTGCACAGTCTGAGAGGGTGTCCAGAAATCTTGTACGGTCTGAGAGGGTGTCTACGGGTCTTGTAGGATCCAAGAGATTGCCCACAGATCTTGCAGGATCTGAGAAGGTGTCTGCGGGTCTTGCAGGGTCCAAGATGGTGTTTATGGATCTTGCAGGCTACATTCATGTGCTCTGCAAAGGTTTTGCGTCAATCTCATGCAGAACTTATTGCTTTCATTAACTCAAAGACAACATACCACCATATATATGATCAGAGGTCAAAGAGGCTGGAGAAATGTAATAGTGTTGATAAAAAAAAAAACATCTGCATTCCATAAGCTTCGGAGCAAAGCTTTCGGCATAATTAAAAAAAAAAAAGATCTCAGCGGGATTTATGTTGTAAAAATGGGAGGGTGATGCTTTCTAATATATATTCATTTTGCTTGGAAAACAAAGGGAGTTTTTAAGATTGTAAGGTAGTGCTACTCTGAGTGTTATTTAGAGTTTGAAAAGTTCAAAAATGTTTTAAAATATTTTTTCAATCATTTTTTTTACATATTCAGAACCAAAACCATCTGAGCTCTGGCAAAACCAAAACACATTTAGTTTTTTTACAACCAATACCAAAGCACCAGACAGTGCCCAACATCAATGCACAATGCAATCATGTATAAATACTACTATGTTATTAGCAGACAATGTCAAACCATAGAAGTACAGTAGGACAAACCATTCCTTCCCTAATAACTTTTAAAGGCCCATATTTACTAAGTGGTGCTATGCCACTGGACACTTTATTATCCACTTAAGTGAATGGGCCAAATGGTATCGTCCAGTCCCGAAAGGTGTCCTATCGCTTAGAAGCGCTTAGTAATTATGAGACGTAGTGCAATCATGCCTATATTTTCCATATGTATAAAATGTAAATGTATTTTAGTTTTACATTTGCAAATTTTCAAAACGACATTGTTGTATGTCAGTATAAAAAGATATTAACAATAATTGATATGAATGCAGCCACGAAAAGATACATTGCTCTAGTTTCCATTGGCATTTTTATTGCTGCCAAGCCTGATCCTTGTTGAGACAAAGAGCTTCCCATTTACCAAAAAAATAAAGGAAGAGTGTCAAAAAGTAATAATTTCTCCTATTTCCTAAATGTGTGTGCAAATAATGTAAGTAGCAACACCATGCAAAAATCACATCACAGCACAGATTTACTTTGGTGCACAGCTGCAGTGCGCATGTAAGATGTTTTTAACACTACACATACGGACAGGATTATTTTATTTTATTTGTAATAATCAACAAAACCTCAATATAAAACATTTGAAGTCCAAAGAAGAGTGCTCAGCTCCATGGTGGACAAACAGGACAAACAACATACTGTACAACACAAAAGACAAAAAATAAAAAAGGGAGAGAGAAAACAAAAAAGCGAAACCAATAGTGTAATACAGTACTTTTTTGTTAGCACTCACAAACAAGCTTATAAAATAAGAATAGTGCAGAAAAACCTTTAAAGATCCTTCGGTTGTGTCATGATAATATCATGAGATATTATGTATTTTAATCCACCTGGTTCTTCAGGAGTTAAAAAGGTACAGATTGGGCTTGAAAATACAGTGTATTTGGTTTATGACCAGTCCAGGCTTGTCATGGGTGGGAGTAATAACGTGAGGATAATTCGGAGCACTCTGGACTGTCTGGATTTTGTATGAGCGCTCCGAAATATATATGTATGTATGTTGTCCTGTTTATGTTTTCATGCAGTGCAAGCCTCATCTACAGTACTTTGTTTGACTAACCACTAATAGGTTGTTTCTTGTATAAAAGTAAACTGTGCAGGCTGTGATGAATTCTTGGAAATCACCTTATTTGAACAACTACAAGCATGATGTTGATGTGATAGCACATCAGTCTTCTAAACAGCTGCCTTTCAATTATTTCAATAGATGAGAAAAAAATTCAGCCATGTTTGAAAATCATAAAACCAACATCCCAGAGAATATTTGGTGTTACGCCCACTGCAATTTATTTTGTATATGCCCTGTATAGAAAATATGGTTACAGAAAAAAATCAAATGCTGTCCGTACAGAGTATATGTGCATGTTTCTGTTCCACAGCTTTTTTTATACAGGCAGTTTAAGATTAACTTGCAGTTTTATATCTATTTCTACTCATATAGACCAATAGGGTGTCTCCGGATCTGGACTTTCATGGTCCCTTTCTTAACATCATTACTAAACATACACTGTACACATGAAAACCCAATTGGTGTGCTATCATTTTCTATCTTTAAAGTGATTACATTTATTCTTGGTTCTCAGGTTAAACATGTCCAAATATCTTAAGCTTTTGAAACCTACCTGATAATAACCTGACAATTCAACTATCATTTACAGTATGTTGCTTTTTGTATTACTTTAGTTCTACTTCTTTAGTACACAAGACATATAACCAGTGCTCTAAAGGAGATTTCTACAGTGCTCTGTATGATGGATTTATTAGAATCTTCAGCCTACTCAACAGTCTGGATACAGAATAATTCTGCAGTGTATCACCGTTACAACCACTACTACCTTAACATTGTAATTTTATATTAGTTTCATTTGCTCTCAGAAAAAGTGTTAACATCACCGTTAAAGGTTTGTCTTCAATTATACATTAGCTGAAAAAAGATGGAAATAAAGGTCAGCTTACCACTCTTTGATTAATGTGTTTTGGGTTTAAAAAATAAAATAAAATCTGAAATACAGTAAAGACGCTGAAAATGTAAACACATCAGTTTTACCAGCATTTTTGACACCAGTTTATCACTACAGCTGGAAATTAAGCCTCCGCATAAACAAAGATTTTTACACTGGTAATATTAAACCTTTCCTGCCTGCGTCTTAATGTATCTCAAAGCAGAGAGGACTTGTTTGTGAGCTGGTATAGCTAGAAAGCTGGCAGCAGCAGATGGATATTGCAGCGCTACTGGGATTATTCATCTTTAATAAAAGCAAACAGTTGTCAAGAAAACTATTTGCTAACATTTTATAGGTGCAGTTATTACCGTGATGGTGGTCTGTAAATCTTCCCAAATCAAATGACCTGCAGCTGAGTGCAAATTAACTTCTCGTTGACAAAGGGCGCCGGCCCGAAACGCGTTCGAGATTTTTAACTTATCCCATGCCATGATGTCTACCATGGAATAAAGGACTTTTACTACCGGTATCTAGCCCCCTCATTGCTGCAATTGCTGTGCTCCGTTTTTTCCCCGTGAGGATACCTTGTTGAGTGCAAGTTAACAACTACATAAACTAGCACGGGCAATTATTAGAGGGTAAACCATATTCTTGGTGAGTACAACGTGTTAACTTCTACATTGTCATACTAGTTACAACAATTACTTATTTAAAGGACTCAGAGATGGGCTAAAAAGTTAACCGCAGTCAACAATAAAACAAGACTAATAATAGTACAACTTCATAGTAAAACTTGCCTTCACCCACCACAGGTTCCCCTTGCCTGCCCTACAGTTAACCCTAAAAGATCTTGGTATTAGCAACATTTTGTTGATTGTAGGAAAGGTAACAGGTCACAAGATAGCACATTGCAAAACATACTTGTAATACTTTAGGCCAGCGGTGTGCAATCTTTCCTGCTTCCCTCCCTGCTCGCACCCCCCCACCCTCCTCTCCGGCGTCTTTTGACG
The DNA here is from genome assembly GCF_040206685.1 of Ascaphus truei. NCBI lineage: Eukaryota > Metazoa > Chordata > Amphibia > Anura > Ascaphidae > Ascaphus > Ascaphus truei. The sequence continues at coordinate 185,050,255 of NC_134483.1, read as the reverse complement.
GCGCGGGGTCACGTGTCGTCACGTTGCCATGCCAACGTGATGTGACATGACCCCGCTGTGTCAATTTACGCCGCGCTGCCATGGCGACGCGTCGCCGAAGAGAAGGTAAGTGAAGTTGAAGAGGCCTCATGCGATCCCCCGGCATTAATTTAAATGCCTTGGGGGAAGAGCGCGGGGCCTCTGCAACCGCCGCACCCCCCCTGAACAATCTTGTGCCCCCCCCTGGAGGGCGTGTCCCCAGTTTGCTTATCGCTGCTTTAGGCTATGGGTGACAGTGGAAATGGTCAACAGAGATAATCACCCCTTTACTGCCAAATGCACAGCTATTTAACCAGGATTATATGTAAAAGTGAGTATGGTGGATAAGAAGAGTGAATAAGAGTTGCAAACAACTTTTGGCAGTGTTTTTTTGTAATAGAAAAGGTGCCGGTACCCGGTCTCATACCTTCTCCTGTTCCTCACTGACCTCCTTCGCGTTGTCATCAGATTGCGGCATCAGTCGACGTTGCATTGCCATGGCAATGTGTCACTGTGTGACGTAGTGGCATCATTTTGCCATGACACCGTGGAGCCGCGTCATCATGTTGTCATGGCATCGTGGCGCCATGTGCTGCCTGCCTTGTCATGGCCATGCGTTGTTACAGTAAGATGCCACCAGAGATGAGGAGCAGTAGGAGAAGGTAAGAAAAACGGTGATGGCAAGGTCACAAAAAAAGCCCAGACTTTTGGAGTCTAGCAGTTTATCATGGGGCTGCCACTAAACAGGCAATAAATACAGAGGAGTTATGCAAGTTCTCATGAGCAGGGCCCTCGTTACCTTTTCTATCTGTTTGTGCATGTTTGTCTTTATTTGTATTTCTATTTAACTCTGTGTATGTAATGATCAGATCTCTGTAATAATAATAATAATACAGATGGTCCTCGGATTATCCAATGCAATCCACTTTGGAAAGTAGCGTTGGATAGTGAAAGCGTCGTAAAGTGAGTCCCATGTTAATTAGTGGCAGTCAGCATCGGATAAGATGTTCCGGGTCGGAAAACGTCCCCATAGGATTGTAACACTTTGGATATGCCATCTGTTGTAAAGTGAAACCACAGATTGCGAGGACGGCCTGTAATTAGGCCCTAAATGGATGCATGGAACAACAAAAATAACAAATTGGGGTAGGCGTCCCTCAGATAACTGGCACTGGCTCAATTTAGGTCAACAACCACAGTGTTGATAGTATAAGATCTGCACTCTTAAGGGTCGATGAATCAATGCAATATTGTTGGAAAACCAGGGCATTTTCCCCCTGCACCTATGCATCAAAGCATTTGACTCCAATGCTGTCTCCTCTTCCTATGGGAAGTGTCAGTAAGAGGAGTTACATGGTGACTTATTATAACAAGATGCATCATATTCTGTCTCTCTGCACCATTCTTTTTGCCCTCAAAAATCCTCAGATATCAGAGACTGTTTTTACATACACCACAGCTCTGCTTCCAGAAACAGAGCGGTACGTTTAAACACATTAGGGGCTATGTTTCAAGGCAAAACTGGAGCAATTCGGAGGCCAAAAAACTGCACAAAATATATCTAATAAAAAATCCTATTGATTTCAATTATATATTTTTATTTAATACATAAATATTTAAAACATTGTATTTAATTCATATGGTGCAGATATTTTGCCCTGAAATTGCTCCACTTTTGTCTTGATACATACAGTATGTCACACTTTTCTCTGTTAATACTCTCTTAGCTCCTCTCAGCTTCCTTTAGCTTCTTTGATTTATATCTGCTGCTTTATTACAGTATTATTATTATTGTAACCCCCTTTCCTCTATGCGTAAGGGAAACCGCAGGCGATTACGCATGCTGCTGTTACCTGTACGCTCACAGGAAGGCCTGAGCCTCCGCTTCTGGGTGCCTGCGGTGAGCTCTTTCTCTCTCAGTGCAGCACCTCTACCTATGAGGGTTCCCAGTGTGGGCGGGATGAGTCCTCATAGGAATCAATACAATCTGTAATAACACTATCACACCAGATATTTATATAACTCGTCTTTACTGTAACAGTATACAGTATAACATATATCACACTCACGGCAAATACACCAATAATATAACGCAATAATACAATCCCCTGAGTGGTTCCCCCAAAATACTGAGGGTGCCTGGGGCACCTATAACCCTGGTGTCTGCACAAGCAAACCTACTCAAGTGTAAGGTGGCGCTACCCCCCCCCCCCTGTGATATGCAGGTGCACGTTGGTACCTTCCTGGTCACAGGCCAGACCAGGGAATAAGGAGAGGAGGATGCTGGATCAGGTCCCACGCAGCGGGGCCTCCAACACAACTCCCCTCACAACTTATCCAGGGTGCGGTCTGCAGTGAAATTTCCAGCCGGAGTGTTCCACTTCTGCTGCCACGTGCAGCTCTGTCCAGGCTGCAGGTTCACCGTGCGGACGTCCGTCTACCGGCGAAGTAGTGCGGGTTGCAGCTCTATGAGGGAGGGTACCTATATAGGGCCTGCCCTGAACTACTATACTCAAACAGGGATCAGGGCCTAACTGGGGCCTTAGGACAAAGTTCTGGCCTAGTCCAGGGGCTTACTGGCTCCCTGGACATGTCCATCATCTTCACTGGCTCGCTCAGGACTAACTATGTGCTTCCTGACCCGCGGAGGATACCCAGAGTCTCCAAAATGGCCCCTCACACCTCATTGGCTGGGACGGCCTATGTGCCCTATCCCCACCCCGAGGCTTCTGGGAGTTGTAGTTCCTGCTTGTGGTATGCAGAGCCAATCCAAGATGGCTGCCGCAACTTTCATTCATGCTGCGAAGGACCTTGCTACATCATTATCAATTATTTGTTAAGCGCTAACATATTCTGCAGCGTGTTACAATGGGGGCACAGAGATTTGATCATTACATAAAGAGAGCTGCATACACATACAAATAAGGACAAACATGTACAAACAGATACAGAGAGATAACGAGAACCCTGCTCGTCAGAGTTTACAATCTAGAGGTAACACGTCTGGAAAGTTAGGTAGATTGAAGAAAGGTCCTGAGACCTGCAAGAGTTACACTCTAAACCCACTGAGGGGCAGAGCAGCAATGTATGGGGGGAAAAAAACAACCTTCCCACATTTACAGCATGAAGTTTCTACCCAGGTTCCCAACATTTTCCTCACCAGTCTTGCTAGACGGGATGTTTCCATCAAATAGGAGTCATTTGTTTTATGCTCGAGTCCACAGATTTTTTTTTACAAAGCAATTTCAGTGATAAAATTGGAAAGAAAGGTATTTGTTGATCTGCACAGTACATTTTAAATGTCATTTCACAAATCAGTACACATTAAGGCAAGATAAGAACTGATTCTGGTATTTTAGGTATGTGTTTTTGAATTTAGGTTGCCAAAACAATCGTGTGTTTAGAATATGAAAAGGCCATGTCAATTAATTAAACTAAGCTTTGTTTATTGCCTTCAGCACATTACTGGAATAGCCCACATAAATACAAGACACGGTAATCTTAATTTACAAAACCACTGAAGGCGTTTGCCCCAAAAGAAAATATGGGCAGCTTCCTTAAAGATGTGCAGGTGAGCTTTTAAAACATGAAATTCCCAGAATATACTGCACACATGTGGGTAAGTGGATAGATATCCTCTAGATGTTGAGTATTAATAAGCAAATATAGTTACTAATCCACAATATACTAATATGAGAGATTGCAGTGTGAAAGGATGTAAATAATGTTTATCAGTCATGCTTCATTTTTGGATTTATTTATTGTGGTTCAGGCAGTTTAAAAGAGCATGGAAATCTGAACTTTGTTTTTCTGCTCTACAGTACTTCACTCCCATCTCATGGAAAAGTTTCACTCTGTCAGCAACCTGTGTCAATGCATGTGTGTTCTATTCCTTAATGTAGTTGTAACATGGTATGTCTCATGAACCTGTCTTTCCCCACATAGAATGGTCTGTTACGTAAGCCCTGTTAAGTTCCAGGCAGTAACAGGTTAATTTATGGGCCAATGACCCCCCCTTGTTCTTTCCTTGAAGATGAAGGAAAGGAGGTGGTGACTCATGGCCAGTGTACAGCCCTTTGGAGGTGGGTACAGTCCATGAGCCCGCCCCTTCTAGATTCTTCTGGGGGAGGATCTAAATTGAGTTGAGAGAGACTCTCTTTCAGGAGAGGGCGAAGGAAGTTCTACTCTAACCTCCTGCGGGAGAAGTCATGTGTAGGAGAGTGGAGTTCTGTCCTGCTCTAGGAGTAGGTGTGGAAAGAGATGAGGTCTGGCTCTGATCCTGAAAGGGAGTAAGAGGGCTATTAGTCTTCCCCATTGCAGGACAAGCATGCCGTTCTAGGCCGGCTGGCCTAGAGACCATCCAGACCAGAATGCCCCAAGTGAATGGGCAAGCACCATCCAGAAGTCCTGCACTGCAGGAGACTATGCTGCTCTAAGGAAGGAGAAGGAGAGAAAGAAATTAAAGATGCTTGTGCACCTTGACTCTGCCTGGGTGTCAGTTACTGGGCAGGAGGTAGATGGACTGCAATGACAGGAGCTGATGTCCTATTCTTGGGATCCTGTCAGGGCTGGAGGTTCAGTACGATGAGTGTGAGTAACTAAGAAATGTCCCTAAAGCTTGTCCCATTGCCCATACCATCGCACTGCTCAGCTTCTCCTGGCACCACAAGTAGGCTTCAGCACCACTCCAGAAGCAGTAACCAGGGTAGTTTCCAAGAGGAGAGGGGAAACAGGGTTACATAGAGGTAATTGCAAATTCTGGAATTCCCTCATACAATAACTGAGCAAGACAATTATTAAGTACACTCACAGTCGCAGAGAAAACATAAGGCGCTAACGTCTGTTACCTATATAGCCTGGATCCCCTCAAGTCCACCTTCTGTCCCCTTACCTTAGATGTGGTTGCGGCTGGCAGTGGAGGCTAGGGCAGGGGCCAGTGTATGCGATGGAGGCAGCAGAGCGCTGCGGGAGTTGGAGGGGCGATCTGGTTGCTGGAGATCTTCGGCACAGGTGGCAGCCATCTTGGGACTCCTCACGCATGCGCATAGGGCCTCAGAGGTGCGACGGCCATCTTGCTACACCCCGTGCATGCGCATTAACGCAGTAGTTGTGGCGGCCATTACAGTAAGCTCTACAGGGGAACTACAAGTCCAAGCAGCACCAGGGGTTGCAGCACCACATGTTGCTAGGCAGCCAATAGGGATAGGAGAATATCTCCAGTAGGAGATTGATACTTTTGGCCACGCCAGTCCGAGCTGGAACACAGAGACATGAGGGTTAGTGTGCAAGATGTCAGTGGCCCCTGCACTAGGCCAGAGACACCCTATAAGCCCCAGCTAGGCCCTGACTCCCACTTAGATTGTGGTTGCTACAGGGACAGACCCTCTTGATAGGGACTTTGCCCCTGTAGTGTATGCAGTGTCAGGGACACAGCAGCAAGACACCGCGCAGTATCTACAGCCTGTGCTCTGGGACCAGACCACCACCAAAGTAAAGACTCTCTTCAAGGTGGGACCCTCCAGCTGGATACCAAGCCACGTAGAGGCGGACTCCTTTGCTGACGGTGACAGCGTGGGACTGACAGCCTCTTTCTTCTGTCAGCAGGTACCAGGTGCTGGAGCACCTGGCAGGTACCTCAACAAGTGCACCAACTCAACTCACACTTCCTGTGGGTAGCGCTACCGCACACTAGTGTGGGATTGCTCCTGTGGGCACCAGGGTGGTTGGGTGCCCAGGGCACCTCAGTACTTTGGGGAAAACCCCACCAGGGTGTGGACAAGGTGGTTGGGGGACATTGTGGGGTTACGGCTGTGCGAGGCCTACCTTGTATATGTTATTCCAATATATACAGTATATGTTCTTAGCTGCGTTCAGTAAACCTGTTATACATATACAAGTGTGTGTGTGTATTGTATTGGGTCCTGTGCAAGGGGTATCCAGAAGTGCTAGGATCCTTCACAGGTGGAGGTGCTGTCACCAGATGGACCAGGTACATCCCAGGCTCCCTGCAGCGGAGGATCAGGCCTCCTGTGAGCCTACCAGTAACAGCGCACCACACGTAGTCACCCTAGACACGGGGGAAAGGGGGCTACATTTGGAGGCGCAGCTGAGATTCAACCTGGGGTGCCCAAACCAGCAGCTACATTTAACCAAAACTTAACCATGTTTGTGTCCTCAAAACAAGAGGTCCGCGACTGGGCCTTGGGGCTTCATGAGCGTTCCTTCCACATGGTCGCGGTGGGAGACATTCCCGCTAATATGCCCCAGCACGAGATTTGCAATCATCTCAAACAACTTTCTGGCCTAGCTAGTGCACGGCTCATAGGCTACATGAATGACACTGGTGGAGTCTGGTACTAGAATCCGCGGGTCATGAGATATGCGACGAGTGTCCCACGCGCCCTGTATTTACCGGAATCCTGCCCACGGGTTGTCCAGTGATATACCCAGACTTACCAACCTTACCAGTGACGTCTACCCCGGGGCCATCAGCTAGTGTACCCTATCGAGCAGAACTCTCCCGCCTCTCGTACACCCCATGGAAAAATACAGCTCCAGTTACAATTCCCTATATCCACCCACGTCTCAAGTAGCCCTTAGTCTGGGGGCCGCACAGAGCAGAGACTCCACAACTGTTATACACCCCTGGGAGGTATGAGAGTAGTCTCGCGCAAGTATGTAGCGGACTGTCCACCGGGAGCGCGGATTTCGAGGACGTAATACAGCGATTAGCCGACAAATTTGTGCAGTTTTCACAAAACAACCACTATCGTAAGCTAAAGGCCTCCTGTCGCCAATATGGTACGGTTTTACCGTGAGTGTCACCCAGGTGGCGACGCTCCAGCACTACTCCTGGCTCTTGCCAAAGCTTACGGTGTCCCAGAGGACACCATCTCTCTAATGGCTCAGTTCCATGTTCTTACCCAAACAGATGGGGAGGAAGTGTCAGAATTCCTTCGATGGATTCAGTTGGCCCTATGGACGCTGGTGAATAAGAAGGTTGTCCAAACGTTCGAGGCCGACGAGTTCAGGATTAAACAATTCCTGCGGGAAGCACTGCCCATGCACGCAGTCGCCATCCGACTCAGCTGTGTTCTTTCCCCAGAACATCCTCTCCCATTTGAAGACCTAATGGAAAGGGTGCAAGCTCAAGAGACCATTTTGAGGGTCCATTTTCCCAGGACGTCTCGTGACTCTGCCAAAGGAGAGCAATGTGCAACTCCCTCAAAAGAGGTAAGGAAGAATCCAAGGGGGCACCTGCCCTGAAGGCAAGGAGGCAAAAAGTGCAGAGAATGACCCTTACCCCAAGTTGCCTGCCTCTGCACCCAGGATGCCACGGAGAGGATCTCCTACCTCAAGGGCCGAGGCAAACCTAAGTGACATCATCTGCTACAACTGTGGCCAGAAGGGTCACCTCTCGGAAATGTCCGAAGCCCAGTAAAGCCTGGACATTCAACCCCAAGGCCATGACCTGCGAGGTACAGTCAACAGAAACCCCCTCCACTTCCTCAGAGAGCGCCCCAGTACCAAGCCCCGATGAAACACCCCAACCGGACGCTTACAGTCACGTGGGACCGGCTGCACTCATACGCGTCCTCATGGATGGTATATATTCTTTGGCATTGTTGGATAATGGATCCCAAGTAACGATTATACAGTATACCGATCCTTCTACAACCAACATCTAAAGCACCTGCCCCTGCAGTCGGCGGAAAAGATGAAGTTGTGGGGACTCAGCAATCAGAATTATCCCATCGATGGCGTGATAAAAGTGCAGCTACATATACCACAGCTGAACACCGGCAAGTCTCACACCATGGATGTGGAGGCTCTGATATGCCCCGAGCCCCGCGAAGATCCAAGCTGTCCAATCATCTTGGGGACCAATGCCGATGTACACAGCACACAACTGACAGCGAGACCAGCTCAAGCACACACAGTGATACAACTCTCTAGACAACAATACGAAAGATGTGGATGACTTAAACAGAGGTAACACACCTATATAACTCTTCTTGTGAGCAATCATCATCTGCATAGAAGCTCACCAAAAAAGGTAAATCAATCTTTTTTACACAGATCACCTAAAAGGTGTCACATACTGTACCAATATTGCAACTGGTGTTACTTCTAACCAAGGAGGATCATACGATTATAGTGACCCCAGTGCATCAGTGCTAACAAGGGAGACACAAATTGTCTTCCCAATTTTATACTGTTTCATCAGGCTCAAGTGCCAACTATCCAAAACTTAAACCCCAAGAATCCATCAAAATATACTGGAATCCATAACCTATATATTTTTTAGAGCAATTTCTCTGTGCAGACATACTGCTAATTTTCAGTACCTATTGGATTTTTTCTGGACTTTTGTTGTCTACAACGAAATTATATATTTTTAACTGCTTTCAGATATTTGATTAAGCTTAATCAAGGTTTAAGTATACACAATTGTGTGAGATGATTTGATACAATTCATAACAATTAATTTTTGTATTTTATTTTGTGTTCTATTCTTGTAGTTTAATAATAATTAAATGTAATCATTTTACTGTATGTTTAATTTAGAACTGCATATACTTTGTCCTCAGGAACCTTGGTCTACCTAAATTGCTTAAAATATACTATGTTAGAGTTATAGGTTCATGCGCCAGGGTATTCCTTTCTATCTATTGCATTCCGTTAGGGCAGGGGTGCGCAAACTTCTTGAGCTGCGCCCCCCTGCCCAGCAGCCATAGCGTTCGGGCCCCCCCCCCCTCTCCCTCCACTGTAGAGGTAAATGAGAATGGTCACAGGTAGTGTTAGGACCTGCATGGTCATGGTCATGCTGTGACGTGACCGCAGGCTTATAATGCATTGGCCAAATGGTTTAACAAAATGACCCTTACATCTGAGAAAACAATCATTTAAATATGTTACTATGTATTTTCTGTCACATTAGATGTAGCATTAGGTATTTTTGTCTTTTGTTGTATACATTTGGCCATGCCCAGTAGCACTCTTTTTGGCACAAATATATACATGATGTGGTAGGGGCTATATGAAAAGGCAATAGAACCAACTTTTCAACCCGCCATTGGGCCGTCATCCAAGCTGGCCGCAAAGTTGGTTGTATTACCTTTCTATATACCTGAAGTTTTTGTATGTCATATAAATAATAGAATTTTGTAAACAGTGTGCAATAGTTCTCTCTTTTTTTGGCATATGACCGATTATTGGAGGAATAATCCTCTACTAGCGCCTGGTCATTTATTCATTTAAAGCCCCTAAAATGTATCTCTCAACACTTATTAGTCATGTACCTGCCCATAGCAATGATGTGGGAAGAATTAACAGCAGTGATAGAAAACACTTATACTGTGCCATGACAATGAGTGGTGTGCTAGCATTTTTTAACATCTGCCTCCTCTACACTTCCGTGTTGCAGACACGTACTGTAGTCACAGGAAGAGGAGTGTCCAAGAAATTGGCAACTAAGTGTAGTCATGCCATCTGTGGCTACTAGTCTGCTTCCATCCTTGCAGTAAGCCCTGGTAGAATCAGGCTGCCAGTAGTTGATATGGGGTTTTCCCCTCCATGGTGCTGCACTTGAGTGACAGCGGGAGGCGGTGACATCAGGCCTGGTCATGACCAATCATGAGCCAGACCTGGTGCCCTCCTCCTGGCTGTACTTAAGGGTAGTGCCACCCCAAATTCAGTAGTGCCTCTACCCACTTGAGAAGGGCAGGTCACACAGCCAAGAGCCTGACTATTAAACCTTCTCTGGTTCCCTTCCCTCCGGGGGAGAGTGAGTGTGTACTATACCTCTGCCTCTGTTAGAGGGGCATGGAAGAGCTGGGACTGCCCTTGGCCTGTAGTGAAGGTCCAGGGACTATTCTTCAGTGGTGGCTGAGAGAGACTGCATCGGGCAGAAACCTGCCTTGTTACTGTGCTATACAGTGAAGACAATAAACCGTTACTGTTGTTATACCTGCAGCCTGATATATGATCTTACTAGGGGGAGAGGTAATCGGTTCTACCGTGGGAGATCATCTTCAGTTTCCTGGAGCCTACGGCAGATAGAGGTGCTGCACTGCTAAAGAATATGTTGTGTATGAACCCCAGAAGCCTAGTCCTGTGTCCCCACCATCGTCGGACGACTCAGCCCTCCTGTTACCAGCAGGTATCATGCACCACATACGTAGTAATGGCCAAATCTCCCACTGGGTGGGGAAAACACCGTTACATAAGTTAAAGACCATACACTTTTCACCTATCTCAAGCTGAGACTCTCCCTTCCTATGTTTTCTCCTTTAAACATTGCAACATTTACTAGCAGCATTACTGTATATAAGAATACTATCTTAAAGTTATTGACCAGCACATGTTCATGTATAGATAGAATAATCATAACTAGTAAAAACATCCCCTCAACTTGTTTACACTAACAATATTTTTTATTTGATTTCAGGCACCCTATCTCTAACAGGAATGATACGTTTAAAAAGAAAAACATAAAAAAATGTGGAGCATGTAAGCATGGGAAGGAGCTGGACAGCTCAGGGAGTTATGTTGTGGTTATTATTGTTATTGCAAAGCATTTAGGGGTAAATCCAGTATTGCCAACCTCTCCCCTTGTCATTACGAGAGTTTAGTCCAGTTCTTATGTTGTAACTCTAATCCTAATGCATTCCAGTGAGTACTAGTCCTGTATTTCAATGGACGTTGGAGACTGCGAAAACCACAACTAGACTTCAGTCTCATAGATACATAAAGCCAAGTTGGCAATAATGTGAATCTACTTGCATGACTTGCCATATATTTTTTTTTTTAGTCAGGTTAATGGTTGTTCGTTTAAATTGGATATCTACGCATTTATATTATGCTGGCTTTTGGTCTCTAAACTGATTTGAAGAGGAAAAATTATAAAGTGTGAGCAAAATATAATCGAATAAATATAAAGACTACAACTATATTATGGAATCTGTCAGCCTTTATTGCAGTACCCTGATGCAAGCTGCTAAATGTTTTCCTTGTATTATAAGAGGTAATTGTGGTTCTTATGATGTGGTATTAAATAAGAGATGGTGGATCAAACCCTTTTCCTATCCGCCAACCACAAACGTCTGCCCACGGCACATTGCTCTGCCTTCATAAATTTGCTGGGACCAATTTTAAGACACATTACCAGTGTAAACATGATTGCAAGAGCATAAAGAGAATTGTATCCGTCTGCCACGTTTGCTGTAATTTGTTGATACCAGATCTCAATCCACTGCCTTGTGAATTGGTGTTGATGCTTGGACAGGTGCCTCAAGAAAATGTCATCAAACCTTTTTGTGGTCCTATTAGTCCGAAAATCCTAGAGCTTCATACAATGGCTAAATCTCATGACATATGGTCAGAGACTAAGGGACATATGTATTAAGGCAAAGTGGTGTAGTTTCATAACTTTTGCCTTGAAATATAGACCCCCCTATAGAGCACTTATATACTCCGGAAGAATGAAGAGTGGGATTTGACAGTGACTTTCAAATATCTCAAGGTTAACAACAAGGTACAGGATGTAATTATTTTTCAGAGAAGGAGGAACGGGCTACATATCTACAATATATTATCTGTGTGGAATGTATTACTGTACATGAGGGCTACTTCTGTAGCACAATAGTGAATACTTGGATATACTTGTATTTGTTTAAATAGAGTACATTTTTATATTTATGTTTTTATAACCTATTCAGATATATATTTTTCTATATACTGTATGTTTTTTGTATATTGTCTATTTTTTGGTAAAAATTAGGATTTTAACTGAAATAAAGGACTGTTATTTTTTTGGATCATAACAAACGTAGTGTTATTAGTGGAGGAGAATTCATGAGAATTCATGAGTACACTTTTGTGCCACCTTTTTTTCTCTCTAATGGAATCTTCCAGTAAGAACCTGCACAATATTAATCAAATATATGCTTATAAATAGAGGATTGAGAAAAGAGTTTGGTAACGTTATGACCATGAGACAGAGAACCATCATCCAAGGCAGGTATTGATGGGTATAGGCTTATGATCTGTGTGGTAAAAATATGTAGTCCCTTGAAGAAGACAAGGTTGTCATTCAGATAGACTGGGGGAAAATAAGTTTATGAATGAAAATTAAAATCCCCAGGCTGAGCAAGTGCAGCTAGCAACAGTGGATCTTAAATCCCATGTCTCTCCTAGATATTTGATGAAGAGACAGTTTCTGAAAGGAATAACAGAAGACATGCAAGACCTTGGGGGGGTGGAGGATCTGCAGCATGCTTATGCACTTTGGAGTTAGGAGGCACACATCTGGGGATTGCTTACACACAAGATATCTAATGATTATATAGATACCAGTGTAGTGTTATAGAAGGGTGTGGTAACAGATTTGTATGTAAATAATTCCTGCCTTATTGACATCCCCATTTCTGATTGCTCCCATAAAAGTTTTATGCACCTGCAGTGACACACAACCATGTTCTCACAGAAGACATTGTGACCAACACTGCAGTGCTATTCTATAATAAGACACCTTCAGGCAAATGGATAGAGAAGTCATATGTACATAGATATGTTCTGGAGATAGTTAAAAATCTATTCCAGTATACTCAGTTACAAAATAAATACACGACAAACCACTATTGGATGGGAAGGAGAGTACCAGGTTTGTAACTCCTCACATCTTCACTGGGAAGACAGATTGAAAAAAAGAACACAGATTGGAAGCAGCCGTAAGATACAGCGGGGAACCCCGGCAGAGGCAAATATGTCGTCATAGTACATAACCTAAACTCAGGTCTTTATTTATGCCATGTAGCACTATAATGTTCAATTGTCTAATCCAGAAGGTCTCTTTCTGGAGTAATGATCGTAGCCTGTCACAACTTCTGCATGGTCTGTGTATTTCCTCAATGACTTGGAAGCTCAATAGGCTCACATTCTGTCCCGCTTGTGTGAAGTGTTGTGCCACCAGTGTATCCCTGCCATGTCTGTGATTGGCTACTTTATGATGTCTTATCCTATCCTTCACCCAATTGTGTTGTCTCCCCTACAGTATGTCCACCATACAGGACACCTGCAAGCTCCTATTAAACCCCCACAGGGGTATTTTATTAGGTATATATACATACTTGGAGTGACATGCATAATAACCTTTGATAGTAAATCTCCTGCTGGTCTGAGGATGTGTGAAGGATGATGCCAGATTTTGCAGAAATAAAACAAGCAGGGCCGCTGTTGCGAGGGAGAGTCGGGACAAGCAGTGTCCTGTGCCTGGCAGCAGCAGAGTCCAGGCCCGGTAGCTCAGGGGAGCCCTGATGAACTAAGCTGGCCAGAGCGGAAGTTGGTACTAAGTTCTGTAAATGTCCCCGCCTCCCTCCCACAGTGGCTTCACAGCTGCCTCCCCCCCTCTGAGTCTCATTACCCTTGACCCCCCAAGGCCCATACGTCCTGCCCCCTTCCCCCCTCTCACTTGGCAGCAACCCTACCCTATATGGTCCACTCCACCAACCACCACCAGTCTAGCAGTAGTGCATTCCACAGCTGCTAGCAGGGCCCTCCATGAGGCACAGGTAGGCCCCCATGCTCCTGCCAACCTTCTCCACACTCAGTTCTGGGCTCCCTCCTCTGCTCTGGCCCTTGCTGTCTCCCAGACCCAAACCTAACCCCACCAGGTCCATACCAATCCCATCCAGGTGGCCCATATCTATCCCCCCCAGGCCCACTTATATATACTTACTATACTACACATAATACCTCCCATACTTACAGTAGCGAGAAAAAGTTTGTGAACCCCAATGATAATTATGGAAATTTAATAGTTTTTCCATGCTAACCTTCTTGAATCAAAACCAGTCTTTTCTTAAATATCCAATAGGGTTTATATTAACCAATTCCATGTCTTTTGAAACAAAATGATGTATCAATTAGACAAACAATGCATAATAAACAGTCAGGGTATATGCAAAAGTTAGTAAAACCCTGGTTTTATCGGCTAAATTAAAGGGGATTATTAGAATTGGGTCTTTAAATAATTAGGTAGATCTTCAGGCATGGGTTTGGGAGGCCCCATTCTATATAAAGATCAGACATTTGTGAGTTTGGTCTTCACCATACAGGTGTGTGGTAACATGTCATGCCACAATCAAAAGAAATCTCTGAACACCTCAGAAACTCTATTATTGATGCTCATCTTGAAAGGGCTACAAGACCATTTCTAAGGATTTGGGGCACCACCAATCCACTGTCAGAAGGATTGTCTACAAATAGAGAAAGTTCAAGACCACTGTCACTCTACCCAAGAGTGGTTGTCTTACCAAGATCTATCCAAGAACAAACCAGCATATCATCCAGGAAGTCACAATGAACCCTAGAGTAACATCTAATGATCTGCAGGCCATTCTCACCTTGGTTAATGTGAGTGTTCATGACTCAACTATCGGAAAAAGAATGAAAAGGGGTTCATGGAAGGATAGCCAGGAGGAAACCAGTACTCTCTAAAAAGAAATTTGCTGCCCATCTGAAGTTCGCCATATAGTACATAGATGATCCACAAGACTTCTGGAACAATGTTCTCAGGACAGACGAGTCAAAGGTACACATTTTTGGCCTCAATGAGAAACATTATATTTGGCGAAAACCAAACACTGTGTTTGAACAGAAGAACCTCATCCCAACCATCAAGCATGGTGTTGGGAGAGTGATGTTTTGGGGCTGCTTTGCTGCCTCAGGACCTGGATGGCTTGCCATCATTAACACAACCTTGAATTCTGCATTGTTTCAGAAGATTTTAGAGGAAAATGTCAGGCCATCCATCCGTGAGCTGATGCCGAAGCGAAAGTGGGTAAGGCTAAGGCCCCGCTCCCGGAGTCAGCGCTCCCGCACTGCAGATAGGCGGGGCGCTGACATACACAGACCGCGATATGCGGTCTGTAGGGAGCGGGAGCCGGAGCGGGAGGTGGGCGGGAGTGGGAGGCTTGAGCGGGAGGGGGGGCGTGGCTTGAGTGGAGGGACCCGCTACTCTCCCCTCCCCTCCCTCCATGGCTCGGGCTGCTGATTGAAGGTAAGTAAAGCAACACACACACACACTCATACACACAGACAGGCACAGGCACATACACACAGACAGGCACACACACACGCAGGCACTCATACACACACACACACAGACAGAGGCAGGCACTCACGCACTCAGGCACACACATACACACACACAGACAGGCATGCACGCACTCAGGCACACACATACACAAACACAGACAGGCACTCACGCACTCAGGCACACACATACACAAACACAGACAGGCACTCATGCTGCTTTCACTCCACACTCCTCCCCGCTCCCCGAAGCCTCTCCTCCTCCCGAAGCCTCCCCTCCTCATTGGCTCACAGCCACACCACGTGACGCATCAACGCTAGGGATCACCATTTTCTTGTGTCCCATAGTGGCTGACGCGCCACAGCGTGTAGTAAGCTGTGCAGCCAGGGGGGACCGGGACCGGCTCCGCAGGATTCCCCTGCTGGTGGGGAACTCGCGTGTGGCCGCCCATGCCGCCGAGCGCACCGGGTCCCAGGCCTAATGCAGCAAGACAATGATCCTAAACATACAAGCAGATCTACGAAAGAATGGCTGCAGAATAAGAAATAATGCGTTTTAAAATGGCCTAGTCAAAGTCCGTTACTAAACCCCATCGAAATGTTGTGGCAGGACCTGAAGCGAGCTGTCCATGCAGGGAAGCCCTCAAATGTCACTGAGTGGAAACAGGAGGAACGGGATAAAATTCCTCAAAACCGATGTGCGAGACTGACCAACAGTTAAAGGAAATGCTTAGTTGAAGTAATTTCTGCTCAAGGAGGTGCCACCAGGTACTGAATCTAAACGTTCACTACTTTTCACACATGGATATTGAATGTTGAATAATTTGTGGATAAATAAATATTGAAAAAGTATCATGCGTTGTGCAATTTGCTTGATTGGGTTATCTTTTTCTATTATTAGGACTAAGATTAAGATCTTATCACATTTTAGGTTTGAAATGTGTGAAAATCCTAATGGCTTCACAAACTTTTTCTCACAACTCTATAACCCACCCATACACATAATAACCCACCCAATCACATAATAACCAACCCCCCACCACACATAATAGTTCCTCCCACCACACATAACACCCGCCCCACAACACATACATAATAACACCCCCGCCCCCCAGGGTGTGGGGGAGGGAGAGAAATGCATGGGTGGAGTGTGAGGGGGAGAAATACGAGGGTAGTGAGGATGTGAGAGCAAGGGGGTGTGTGGGAGGGGGGTGGTGCTCGCAAGGCCACTGACATAGGGACCCCAGTGGAAACAATTTGTTTTTAATTTAGGGGGCCATTGAAACTTTTTTGCAGAGGGGCCTAAAAAATGTAGTTACGACACTGCCTGAATGTCTGATATTTGTCGAAGAATCTGAACCTCAAAGTCTGATTTATTTATCTGCAGGTTTAATGATACGGTTATTGCGGTTTTGTACAGTAGTTCAGATAGTACTTCTAGTTCCCTTTTGGTCATATTGTGTTTCCGACTAATAAAGTCAGATCTCGTCCATGTTTTGATTGTCGCAATGTAATTTTTTTACCATGGTAATGTATTTTTCTATAACACGATTCGTAGAGGGTGTAGAAAATGTGATCTTGGATTTAAAATCTGTAGTCAAGTGCTAGTATGGTGTGTCATTACTTTTTCCACTGCCCTTTTGGACAGATATCAAAACAGATTTCCATATTTGCCACAAATTGGAGTCTTTAATTGACCTTTAATCGTACGTTGGATTAGACATACATTACATGTCTTCCACTTTGAGATTAGGCTCTAAAATACATAGTAAACATGGATAGAGAGCATTATTCTACATGCTTTGTAAATTGACAGGTTGCCCACCGGGAATCCAGCAATGCATCTCGCCATGTCCACTTTCCAGTCTTGTTAGGTAACCAGAGTGCTACTTAATAACGGCCTGGAGAAGCAGTGTCCCACAAAAGGCTTGAAAAGGGTCTGAAACATTACTTGTGCCCGCTAACTATTGGCCCCCTCATCCCCCAGGCATGTGGGGTATGCTTTTGTTGCCTATGTGATGACATTATTTTTGTTTTTCTATATTTGTTGTTTAATCTATGATTTTTTTTTTTTACTCTAACTGTAAGTGTTGTAAATTCTTGGATTAATTCAACATAATGTGTATTCAATTTTTTGCTTTTTTTTCTATTTTGTGCTGGAGTAAACATAATATTTCCTATGTGCTTATGCGTGGACATAGGGATGTAATACCTCTCCATGCACATTATAACCCTACCGTGTTCTCTCTATTACTTAGATTGAGTATTGTCCTGATATTCCTTCTTGCCTTCTAGCATGCTTTGGTCAAAATATTACAAAACAAAGGTGGTGATGTGCACACAGGCAGGAGAACACCTTTGATCAAGATAGGACAGTTATTTGAACAATAAAAGTTCAGAAGTACATTTGTAGCTTAAGAAAGAAATGTCAGAGGTCATTGTAGATCCAATTTTCTTTAGGCTTGTAATTTAATTTTAAAAAAAGTCATTGAACTCAGTAGTTTCACCAGTTACTATAACACTTCTTCCACTCTCCACATAGTGCATTAGTATATTTTCAGTCAAGCAAAATGCACAACAAGTAATTAAATGAAAATATGTCTCTAATCGAAGCTTCGAGTTGTTTTTCTTCCTCTCATATGTAGCTCCCTCGTGGGATCTCTAATTATGTGCCCAGCCTTAAGTAGTCTGGCACTGGATATCTGAGACTGGGGATAAACCAGATAAGTGATATTAGGTGACTTGGAAAAGCCAGTGATTTAAGTCTGACATGCATGACAATAGTGTAATTAGCATGATAGCCCTGCGCTGGTGGTGAAAGATATGTCCACTTTCCATGACTCACGCTTTCACTTCCTGACCTAAAGTATTCTCTCCATTCTTAAGAGACTCTATGTACCACAGTAAAAAGGGGTGCAATGCTGAAGCAAAACAAAAACACTAGATGGCGCTGATGAATTAAAGTCTCCCTGCTGCAACATTGGAGCAGTTTTCTATCCAGAAGAATTGGATACATGGACCTCAATGTATAAAATAAAAAAAATATATACAGTATATTGATTCCAATTAGATTATTTTCTTTAATACATCCAGGGCTGTGTCTTGGAATTGTGCTACTTTTGCCTTGATACAAAGGGGTCTATTTATCAAAGTCTCACAGCTGCAAAACTGAGTCAGAATTGAAACAAACAAAAAAACAGATCCGTTAAAGAAAATTATTCCCATAGAAAGCAATAGGCTATGTTACTTTGATCACTTTGGTGCCATTCTGCGCCATATTTGCAGTTGGCACACTTTGATAGATAGACCCCAGATAATCCCGATGTATTTAACCATCTGTATAAACAAGTGATAAAGACAGCAAAGCCTATAATGTTACATACTGTAGTAATGAACATAGTTGCATTTTTTTAAGAAGATTAAAACAATACTAGTAAATGTAATACAGTATATACAAATCATGTCAAAAATGCTTTTGTTGATATTGCACAAACATACATTAAAGCTGCAGTTGTCTTTTTTTTTTTTTTTACTTCAATAGTTTCATGTGGGCAATCTCTAATTACCTAAAGAACTGCATAGCTGCCGGTCAATTCGTTCTCCCTCTATTGATCGGCAAAGTTTGGCGACATCTTTAAATATGGGGAATGTAAAGCGTTGCTATAGGAACAAGCATGCTTATTAAAATAGAATACAAGAAAATTGGTCTTTCAAAGTTGTTTGTAAAACAGAAAATGTTAAAAGTATTTATTCTTACTACAGAACTGATTTATTAAAAAAAACCACACATGCAGGATATTGCCTGAACTGCAGCTTTAATCGGCATGCGGTACTGCTTTTTTTACATTGTTACTTCTATAAATGTTGCTCTAAAAAGGTGATCTCAATTATTAGCCCCTTTGCTACTGAAGGAATCTGCAGCAAAATTAACCTACCACTTTTTCTGTTACAAAACTGTTTTGCATCATTAAAACAAGAGATGTGCATAATGGTCGCAATCATTTGCAAACTCGGTGACATTTGCAGGTGTGTTTGTGAAAAGAAAATGGCAAAAGATTTCCCTCCAAAAATTGAAGTGTCAAATTACCCTAATGTGCAAGATCACATAAGCAATGTACTGATTACAATGGCCATGTGACATTTTTTTTATATAATTAGCAAAATTGGAGAAATTATGTCATTTTCATAAAATTTAATTAAAAAAAGTTCTGCGGCCATTTTATCACAAACCCTTTAAAATGTTCACATATTTGCAAAATTAATGAAAAAATGTGAAAACAAACATGCGACCATTTAGCATGTCTCTAATCAAAACATATTTATTTGCACAATTTTGCCAAGGCTTTCAAGAGCTGTGAGAATGGAAGATATGTTTTAACGTTCATCTACTAATTGTATTACCATTAAAGGTTGTCAGAGAAGACTGGACACCAAGGTTTTATTATTATTGTGTAAGGGTACTACAAAACTTCCAGATAGCAGAAACACTGCATATTGTACAAATCGCTTCCTTTAAAGCAGAAACCCTCAATTTTTGGATTACATTACCCGTATCGGGAGGTAATATTTCAGGCGGAAAAACAATTGGGGCCTTATTCTACTTTATAGCCACTGAAGCTGCTGTTAATTGACTCCAATGTGGATTTTCGGTGGAAGGTGGAAAATGGCTTGAACTGCTACCTTGATGCTAAACAATTATCCCCTTAGTATCTTGGGAACTGGGGAAGGCTTAAGGTCAGGGGACTGTGGATCAGTAGCACAGACTGTTGATTTAAGATACAGCCCAATCATGCAACACTCTTTCGCATTGTAATAGGTTAAAATCCCTCTGTATAACACTTTCTGTACCATTTTCAGATTTGGTTTCCTACTTTAAAGGTGCATTTTCAGTTTTCAAAAATAAATTTTTGGTTTGTCTCCGGTTAATAAATATTCATAAGACTGGAAATATTTGCTTGTAATTATCTAAATGTTTGGGGTGAAATGGCTGTGATTTCTACTAAAGAAAATAATTATGTTGCTTGCTAATGAATTATTATATGCATTTGAGTCTAAAGGAGGAGATGTATGTGCTGAATATTACTAGGAGCAATATTTTACTTCTGGGAGAGCTTTCAAAGGGATTGATCATGAATGATATATTGCACTGTATGTCATCATGCTAAAAAAAGGGAAAATACATTAAGTTCTCTTGGAGGGAGCCGAGCAATATTTCCCAAAACAAATGTGAAGATATTAGCACATGTAATCATGTAAACCAGTGGAGTAGCTCAGTCCAACACTGCATAGTAATAACAGATGAAATATGTTACTTTAAGTGAACAATTGGTAGAATATGGAGTGTTATACTGAATGATTGCTAACGCAAACATGAGTTGTTATCTAGGCAGGGTGTTCCCCCTAATCAAAGTAAATAATCTTCTGCTCTACAGGGATTACAGTAATTAACATGCTGAACATCACTTACATGTTGTTTTTTTTTATTTCAGGTTTTCTAACCTGTAAGATTCCTACTTACACAATTAAAGAGTAAAACACAACCCCAAACACAGACATCTTTGCCAACACACAGACACAAATCAGTGACAAGGTTATTCTTACCCACATAACAACACAGGCGTATTTTGGAACTGGTGATGGGTCTTTGAACCTCATTTCCGAGCAATTGAGTCAGTAAACATAGGCTTGAGGTGATTAATAACACCAGCAGAAATTCATCAGTAAAACCTGTTTAGTCCAGGTGAGTGCATGAAAAATTGGTAATGGCACATACAAGGACTTTTAGTTGAAACGTATTTATTACAAATAATCTGCGTTTGGGCCTGCATGGGCCTTTGTCAAGATACATCTATGGCTCCCGCTGTTCTTTGGATTTATGTACACTTGTGGTATAATGAGGGTAAGCTTTCAAAACTGTTCGAAATTATTTTTCATTGTTTTACATTGTTTCATTTTGTATTTATGTATTTTTACACAGTTTCTATATTAACTTTTTCATCATACATTATTTCTATATAGAAAGCATGTTGTATAGAAAGCACAACCGTGTATATTGACTCAATACCGATATAAATATGCTGTGGGTGCATGGGAACAGTGACGAGACCCCTAATCTCTCCTAAATCCACTATAGAACACACCAGGTGTTCCCCGCACTCCAAATGTATACAAGAGAGTTAATGATGCTTAAAATACTATTGTGTATTAATAGACAAAAAAGAACATATTATCCTTTTTTGCATTTGCATATTGTTGTAATAAGTAAATACAGGAAGGGGAGGAAGGGCGGTGAGGGAAGGGGGGATGTGATATCACTAGCAAAGTGAGAGTAGGGTAAGGAAACCCCTGACGGAGCAGGAACGTGCAAGTTAAACTCTCAGCTTTCAGGTTTTTCTTTATTGATACACGTTAAGGACTGTTTTCAGGTTGACCTAAGCATACTGTTGTCTGTTGAGTAATAGGGACATTGTACGCCCTTGAGGGCTTTTTGGTAGAGGAGGTCCTTCCTCCTCGGCTTCCTGCTTTCAAATGAGGCTGCATAGGCTTTTAAAGGCCTATGACGTGACATTTTCTGCAAATGGTTCCCATGGGTCTGATTGGCCAGTGAAAACCATGTGCTTTTCCAATTTTTTTGGGGGACGTCATGGAATGGAAGTGAAGCCAGGCTATCACAATGGCTGTGCTTCCTTTCCCTTTAACATGATGTCGTCAAAAGCAACATGGCTTCCGTCACATGGTACTTGAGCCAATCAGATCGTGGGAACTATATCCCCCAATCTGATTGGCTATAGTAGACCATGTGAGGACCCCCGGACGCCCACGGATACCACCTGAGGGCCCACGGGGGACACCCATGGGGAAGAACTGGAGGCCCCCCAGATCCCCGTGGGAACCACCCGAGGGCCTCCAGACACCCGTGGGACCACCCACGGGTTCCACTTACAGGCCACGGAGCCTAGCGAGGACCACCTGGAGGCCCCCAGACACCCGTGGGAACCCCCCAGGGTGCACAGTGGGGAATGCGGACACCTGGCATGACCACCCAGGGACCCCAGCTGGCCTGGGGTATTAATCGTGTGTGTAGAATAAATAAATATTTGTTTTATGTGGGGGCACAGGGGTGGGTTGGTTATTAAATATTGTAATGGTTTATTGGGGGCGTAGGGGGTGGGTAGTGGGGTTGTTGTGTTTATTTTTGTAATTATGGGTAGCGGGGGTGGGTGAAGGGGGTATTATCCTCAAGGATGGGTGGTTAGGCCTACTGGGTGGGTAGTGGGGGAGGGGTAGTGGGATAGGGTGGGTTAACCCCTTAATTATGCTAGGGGTTACTTACCGCTAAGGTGATTAAGGGGTTAGGTGACATTAGATTGTGTTTTGTTATTGTTCTGTATTGTTTGTAGCAACGGAGGACATGGACGGTGATGGGGAGGAGGACGGCCTGCATCGTGGCAGCCAGCAGGGGTGAGTGCAAATGTTTTTACTTTATTTATGCTGCTTAATGTTGTATTTTAAATGGGCAAATGCACTATTATCCACATCTGGATAATAGTATTTTTGACCATTATTGTACTATATGTGTTAGGGGCGGGGGGGGGGCGTATTTATTTAAAAGTATTTATTTATGTATTTTTTGGGGGTACAGGATTGGTTCCGCAAGCAAGCGGGGACCCCCAGACACCTGTGGGGACCACCCGAGGGTCACCACTGGCCTATAGTATAATTCCTGTGCATAAAAATAATGACGATATTTTATGTATGTTAGGGGGGTATAGGGGTTGTTGGGGGCACAGGGGTGGGTGTGTTGTGTATTGCAATGTTTATTGGGGGCAATTGTCCCCAATAAACATGCTATTGTGCCTTAACCCCTTCATTGCCTTAGCGGATAGCTGCTAAGGTAATCAAGCTGCTTTAATGTCTTTTTTTAAAATAGTTTGGGGGAGCAGGGGGTCTCCTGAGCTGTATGTAAAATCAACACTAGATGGCGCTCTCTATGCTCTCAACAGTGCTCAGTGCAAAATAAATATATATAATAAACAGTAAACCAAGTGTATATGTTAAGTGACTAACACGACACAATAAAGTGAAAATAAGTGCACAAAAAATAAGTGCAATCAAATAAGTGCAATGAATAAAAAGTGAAAACAAGGCTGAAAATATCACTGAAACCCTTAGAAAGGACTGTTTCACTGTCCAATGAGAGAATTCGCTGAAAAAAACAGGGGTGCGATGATGAACCTTATAAAAAGAAGAAAACACTACATTGTGCAATATTGTATGTACAATAGAGTGAAAAATGAGAGGCTCCCGATTGCAAACTCCCAATGAAGTAAATATTAAGGAGCAGAGAATCCAACCATGGCAAAGATAGTTCCAGGCCGAAGCAGTAGGAGAACATCAGATCTCAAAAGAGAGAAACACACACCATAGTATAGATGGTAAAAAGATACATTTAGACCATAAAGTAAAAATTGGGGCTTACAATGGGACGCTGACCACATCTGACAGTTAAGAACTCAATGTTATATCTGTGTGTTATTTAAAGTTGGCAACTGGTTTACCCAGCCAACATTGCCGATAGGGATATGCTGTGAGTTAGACTCCTGACAGGAGTAGATGTTATTTTTATGAATTCTTTTGTTTCTTAAAGTGACAGTATTTGAAATGTTTAGTGTCACTAATGGAAATATAAACCGCTGAAGGTTGAGGGCTGAGTGCCCTTGTGTGTATAGACATGTTTGTCCTCCTTTTCTATAAATGAAACCCTAGAAGACTATGTCGCGAAGAGCCTGGGAAAACGGCAGCACTACATAAAGGGAGCCGTTTGCCACAATGGGATAACACATGTTATAATACATGTGCTATGGCCTAAGAAGAAAGGTGTGGTCGAGGGTTTTACTGTATATAACATGATAAATGGTTTTGCGGGGGCGAGGGGGGATGTAATTTTTTTGTTAACTACTTTTGTCTTTGGGGACACTATTGGGATAAGTGACCAAGGGACTTATAATATACTGTGGAAATTGTGTGGTGTACACGGTGTGGGGTACACGTGTTGGGGAATAAGGTAGGAAGAGGCCCTGTGAGGTGTGTGGCAGTTGTGTATCTAGTCACTATAGAGTATAGTGTTAAGAGTTATCCGTTACATCTCTTTACAGTAAAGGTCTTTCTATTTTTACCATCGTATGTGTTCATTTGCTTGTGTCCTGTGAGGGGCTGCTTCCACTCTGCTGGGATCCCTCACAGGTGGAGGCGCTGCACCCTATTGTAAGTGATTCACCCCAGGCTCTCCGTGGCAGAGGCTTAGGCTCCTGTGAGCCAACAGGTACCAGGGCAGCACGAGTAGCTTCCTGTGTTCAGGGGGAAACAGGGCTTCAGTGGTTTGCAGTGTCAATAATTTTGGGCTACGTTTATGAAATGTATAAGTGGAAGATGTAAAAGCACTAATCCTCCCAATAAAAGTTATTTCATCATGTTTTCTTCTTGAACTAGAGGGATCCCCCAATTCAGAAGATATGTTATTCTTCTGTCCCATCAAACAAATGGGGACCAGAAGCCAATGGATTGGCCATTGTGGCATCCATCTAATTGCTCTGCATTATGGCAGCTATATTAAGTGATGGGCAATCTTAACATTATCAGATATTGTGAGTGTAAGAAACATAGTAATACTTGGTTCTTGGAGAGCGATAGCAAAAATAATTGTAAATTAGTGTTTTTGTGAACTGAAATGTGTAAGTTTTTCTTATTACATGTGTAGCCCAGTTTCCTGGGACTACCAACTTCTAAGCCTTATAACACTGTAAGTCCCCTTTATTAAGTGGGCATTGTTGGCAATAGACTACGCTGGGTATGTTATATTGTTCATTGTAAATGTTCAATAAAGTTCAGGATTAGCCTGTGATTGTAAGAGGGTCTATGACAGTGAATAGGCCGGCTTACAAGCCACTCTCCAGGGAAGGAGAGCTTGTTCTTCTATGTAGTGCAGAATAGTAAGGGGTTGTAGTTGGTTCTTGGATAGACTTCCAACTGTGCCGACACTGAAGAGAGTTCTCCTGCTAGAGGAGTGGCTGAGGCCTAGTCCCTAGGTGATAGGTTACAGATGCTATGTGTTCCAGTGCATGTACCTTGCTGTTAAATAAACCTCAGTCATACCAACACCTGGCATAGTAATGACTATAGAGCAAAGAATAAGTGTCTATGAGGTGCATCCTGAAGCCTCAGGATCCTCTTGGACTGGAGGCGCTGACCACTAAAGAACCACTGTGAGCCTGTCCTGATGTCCTCCCCACAATATCGCGGAGATCTCCTGCCTCCTGTTTACCAACCAGGTATGAAACAGCAGCCATAGTATACACCGATTGCAGCATATTTCCCAGTGAGGAGGGGGGGGGGGAGAAGGGCTACACATGTTTTGGTACTTGATTTGTTTACAAAGATCTAACTTATGAATAAGGCCCTACTGTATAGTCACTTTTTATCTGTGGCACGATGGTAAACATATTTACTACTATATTTGGAAGGCTCATAGAGTGACAAGTGTTCAAGTTTTCTGTTTTACAATTCAAAATTGACATTCATTTGTAATTGCTAGTAAATGACTGCTGCTATACACAGCTATTTTTTTGTTCTTCAACACATGGTAAATATTAAAGTTTGATCATTATGGTCAACCATTTTGAGGTCTACAAGAGAAGCAGCTCTTTGGCTGCAGCTGTCTGGAGCACTGTTATTGCCATTAAGAGTTGACTAATCCATTTTAACTGCGGTCCTGTTTTTCTCCTAGTCCATATTTCTGTGCTGTGTATAGTATTATTTGCAACCTCTCCTCTGCATTGAAACAGGATATATCAGCAAAACAGCGATCCCAGAGGAGTCTCATTCCTACAGTATTATCCTGAAATCTATGAAATCGCATGGGCTCATTAGTTCTCTTTTCCCACTGCTAGCATTGTCCAGTGTGATTGATAAAGAATCAGGATACAGGAAACACATTTAACTGCATTGAATTGAACTCCTCTGAGTCACAACTGCCACATCTGGAATTCATTCTGTGCGTAGGCACGCTGAGTGTAACAGTACAGACTAGATTCAATAATGTCTCCTGTTGCAGATGGTCAGATAGCAAAAGCACTCCTGCAAGTGAAAGTGTTTGTGTTTTTATGACCGCAGATATGTTGTTTCTGCAACAGCACATGTTGTATAAATGCCATACTTTGGAAAGCAGGACGGAGACTGGCAGTAATATTGTCTGTCCAATAAAAAGTCACATATTCAGGAAATAGGATTGATGCACTTTTTATTTTGACT
This sequence comes from Ascaphus truei, assembly GCF_040206685.1. Taxonomy (NCBI): domain Eukaryota; kingdom Metazoa; phylum Chordata; class Amphibia; order Anura; family Ascaphidae; genus Ascaphus; species Ascaphus truei. The sequence goes on along the minus strand of NC_134483.1, from coordinate 185,023,834 downwards.
AAATCAATAACTAATCTCTTCTCTAACAACTACCTGTGCCACTAGGGTCCATAACGTTCTCCAAAATGAGGCCTTGGAGTCACCAAACAATTCAATACAATTTTTTTTGTATTGAACTCCAAAGATTGTTTCTTTGGATACAAATACATTTATTTATAAGTGTTTCCTGGACAACTTAGGGAAGGGCACCATGACAGGGGTTTCTTATTGGCATGACATGGTAAAAGCTATTTTTGCGGGCTAAAGGAGGTGGGTGAGATGTTTGAGGGGGAGTATATAAGGCCGGGAGAACACTCATCTCATGGCCATAGTAGGAAGAGGTCTGCAGCCATGCCCAAGACAAGCGCTCTGGATGGCCCAGCATAGCAGTAGCAATTTGGAGAAGGAACAAGACCAAACCTGCTTGAGCAGCTGTCAGGAGCGGCACGTTTTGGGAATTGATTGCTGATTGTGGTGTTGGGAGATAACCTCCAGACTCACAGGTGTCTGGGCTGTGCATGAGAGATGGAATACTTTGATAGAGATAGGGATGGATATTTTTAATGTCCATTTCCGATGTGGTGGAATGGACCTCGGGGGAGTGACGCAAATTTGAGGGGGTCACATTGCTGCTGACAATAGACAGATTGACCCTTATTGTTAATCACAGACATTATATATATATATATATATATATATATATATATATATATATATATAAGAAAAAATTAACTGCTGCGCTAGCTAGGAAGGCTGGATAAAAGAGTATGTGCACATTGAATAATGAACCAAGTAAAAAGGCAGTGGGCTCAATGTGGGATTTCAATATGCCACAATGGGACAAACAAAGACAACAAAAAGCACAACAAAGAGAGAGAGGGGGAAGGGGGAGGGGAAGCAGGGAACCAAGAAGAGACTGAGTGCGCGCGCACATTCCTGGCGTCCGCAACGGGAGTCTATCAGACCAGCTGCACGTGGATCGACACACGGATGGATTAACGGGTAATGTGCCAAGATCATTTTGACCACTGTTTATTACCTTTTTATCTATTGTAAGTGTCCGTAATCTAGCAGTATTTATCAATAAACCATCTATTACAGTATTATACTATGGGAGCCGCGCTGTCTTCTTTTTTTTAATTTTTATATATATATATATATATATATATATATATATATATATATATATATATATGTATTATAGATAGAAAATAGATAACAGTACAAAAATATTAAAAAATAGGCTAGGACCCCTGACACGAATACTACCCAAAAGAAACACTGTTGCTTGAAAAAGGGGTGAACTGTTTGTGTAAACCCCAATGCCTAATATTGACAAGATGATAAGAATCACTTAGATATGCAATAAACTCCTTAACAGGCTAATTCAAATTCCAAATTGATGAGACATGCATATAATAGAATAAGTCCCCTCTTTAAGGCAGATATATTATCCAGATTCACAGCAATATGAGTCTCTGTGGAAAAAATGGTTTCTGAGCTCTGAGGGTCACTCAATACAAACAATGTCACGCATGTAACATAAGAGATAAGTGCACTCAGCCGAGTGCAAAGTTGGATAGCCTGTATACTGCACAAATGAGTATCAAAAGTGTTCAATGTCCAAAAGAATGATCACAGAAATGTTAGTTACGTGCATAGTTACGTGACTTCATAATCCAGGGGTCCTGCCTAGCACCCCCACTCCTACGCGTTTCATCAAAGGACATAAACTTGGAGTGGTGAGGAGGCTATTACAGAACACTGTTTAAAAATGGTGGATTTTCGCGCCAAGAGAAGAGGTGAGCAGCTGTGTGTAATTCTTACTATAATTGCAAGTCCGTACTTCCGCGTGTCACGGTGAGGCGCATAGTATTTGCATGTATGTATATATATATTGCATGTCATTTCCCAGAATCCCTTGCTGCAGTGGAAGTGCTGTATGCTGGGTGATAATGGGGAAAGGCGGGGTTGCAGACCTGCCTAAGACATGCAGATGAGCATACAGCTATATTTGCATATTTGCTTTCCTGTGGAGGGTTTTTGTCACTTTTTTACTCACCATAACTTAACTCAGTATATATATATATATATATATATATATATAATGTGTATAGCCCTGGGCTCCTTGGTGCTCTGCGACCCCCCTCGTTACCTCCGCTGCCGGGAGCGATGGTGAATGCTGCCGGAGCCAAGCGGCAGACCCGCCGGAGTTTCTGGAGGGTGGGTGCCGAGCAGGGAACGCTCCGGTGCTCCGGAGGCTCCGTGGTGGCTCGACAGCACAGGGCGCCGCCATGTTCATTCCTCACGCATGCGCCGGGTAAAGATGCAACGGGAGGCCCCTGTTAGTTCGCACATGCGCTGTACATGCGCGCGGAAGGGCAGCCAATTGCAAGGAGGCTATAGCAGGGACTACAAGTCCCATGAGCCTCAGGAGCGCCCCACCTGACGCCAGGGAGCCAATAGGGCTGGAGTATCTCCCTGCTCTAGGAGATAGATACATTTCGCGCGCTCAGCCCATGCTAGGCAGTCAAGACCAGGAAGAGCTAGGGGTAGGAGGTGAGTGCAGGGGTCTGTGACCCGCTGCATTAGGCCAGCAGCCCCCTAGGCCCCAGTGAGGTCCTGAGTCACCATCATAGCTTGTTGTGCTTCAAGGACAGGCCCTAGGTTAGGGATCCTGCCCCATTAGTGATGTTGGCAGTTAGTGACACAGCGGACGCTGCGCTTCCCGCAAAGAGGCTTGGGCTCAAGCCTACTCCATTGAGAGAGCGGACTATCTCCAGGGTGGGATCGCCCCTGATGGATCCCCATGCTGGGGGAAACCAAGACATCATGCAGGAGATCAGTGGACCCTTTGTGAAGATCTTTTAAAGCCCAGGTGCCGTCGCACTGGGCAGGTATCGTTATAAGTGCACCAACAGAGTACTCACACATAGTGGCAGCGTTGACCACGGGACAAGGGTATACTGTGGACACGGTGTGGGGGTACACGGTAGTGGGCCCGGGGTATATACTCCTAAGTGGGAGTGGATGACATTGGGGACTGTGGACACAGTGTGGGGTTATCACCCTGGGAAGTAGTGACATTGAGGTTGATGCATGTGTATTGTGTGATGTTATCTGCATATAGTAAACTTGAGTTATATATACCTTTGGTGTATGTGGTAATATATGTGGGTCCTGTGTGGGGTACATTCTACACTCCTAGAATCCTACATAGGTGGAGGCATTGTAAGGAAGATCATTTCAGAGGATTCACCCAAGGTTCCCATCAGCGGAGGCTCAGGCCTCCTGTGAACCTGCAGATATACGCACCACACCTGGTAACATATAGGTTCCCCCTCACATGCACTCTATCTGTGATTGGGGTAGGGGGAATATCCGTTACATATATATATAATAGAAAATAACTATACCTTAGAAACTATCTTTGAAAGAGTGATATTCGCTGAATTGCGGTAGCTCTTGTTATTGGCCTCCCAGCTGCTGTAGAGATGTTCTATGTAATGAATTCTCACGCTGGGAAACTCCCACTAACAGGTGATGTGAAAGGGAGCTCAGAAATTTGTGCAAACATTACAATCTTAAAAAAAAATCACAATATTTTTTTTACTCTCTGTAAGTATTTGATTTTTTTTTTTATCTGTAAATAGTATTCTCTCTCTCTGCCCCCACCCCCACCAGTTCAGGGAATATTTTGATTCCACTGGACATTTAGGAATTAAACAATGTAAAGATACAATTTTTTACAATTAAATAGAATAACAATATTTCTAGTCTTCTAAGTAACCAGATCTTTTACACCAGAAGAGCAGTAACTGAGAAGGTAAAGAATGACATATTTGTGCTGTGATAATCCCCTCCCTCAGGTTATGACAGCAACCACAGAAGCCTATTATGGTATTAGAGTTAAATCACATTTTTCAGTATAGTATGTAGCTAGCCATATCCCAAAACCCCCTCGGCATCAAGGGATTACTTTAGAAAGAGAATGTTGCAGACGCAAAGGAAGTGCCATGAATTCTGATATGTCTATATATCACTATAGTCGCTTACACGGATTCATTCTAAAACAGTATACCCTGCTGTGACTGGAGAGTTTGAAAAATGTTTAACTGATGGGGATTATAAAAGAGGGAACACTCAATAATTGGACCGATAAATACACATGTGGCCAGGTATTTGTTTTGGCTACTAATCTACCCTCCCTAACATTTAAGCACTGGTATCAGTGCAGGCAGTGTTAGGCCCAATCTGGGTTTCCCCCACAGTAAGCAGCTCTCTTGAGTGACAGGGAGAGTTGGGCCACTCCTTGATAAAGTGCCTCACGGTACGAAACGCGTAGGAGCTTTGTACCCTCCACCGTTTTTTAATGCAGCATAAATAAATGATTTTTTTAATTGCCATATGACCAGCTCCTTGTTGCAGTGCACCTTACACTAAATTTTGGATAGAGTTGGGCCATGAGTCTGTGTTTTGCCCAATCAAGGGCTCAGACCTGGGACCCTCCCCTATGGTACTTAGGGGGCTGCACCACCAAATTTAGTGTGTTCTCTCTCATGAGAGAGCGTATGCTGGGAGTGTGGAATCAGGGCTCTAATTACATTCCATCCCCTCCCTTAGGGGAGTGGAACAGCTACCCCTCATCCCACCAGGCGGTGAGGGAAGAGCAGATGGTAGGCTCTGGATGCCTCAAGCCCCAGGGTTGATTCCAGGGACCATCAGGAGGAAGGAAGAGACCAGGGAATCAGTTCAAGACTGTATTCTATGTGCTGTTAGAAATAAAGCTGTTCCTGTTTTATAATATACTCCTGCCTGAGAGTGCAATCTATCAGGGGGAGTATCAGAGGGTTCTCCTGCAGGGATTGTCTCCAGCACTCATGGAGCCTGCAAGAGATGGAGGCGCCGCACCACGAGAAATGAACAACCATCACCCCAAAAGCCCGTCCTGTCTTCCCAACTAACAACGGCGGAAACTCAGAGCTTCTGTGAACCAGTAGGTAACCATCACATGCCAGTGTGTAATAGCGTAACCTCCCAGAGGGTGGGGGGACAACCTGTTACACACAAACCAGCCATTGTAAGGATTGACAAATGCCAATGTGTTTGTGTAGGATTGAGATGGTTGTGAGTGTGGAGTTTTCGGGGTTTACTGTATGTACAGTATGATGGTCATTTCGTAGAAAATCTTGGGCATTCAATTGACTGATTTTGGCTCATCTTGCAACGACTTGGGGGGTGGCAGTAAGAGGAGCTGGGGGTCTTACATGGTGTACATATTGTAATGAGATGTTTTAAATTCTGCGCATCTGTGTGTCTTTTATTTGCTTTAAAAAAAACGTGAAAAGTTAATGGGGGTTATATATCAAAGTCTTACTATTTTTCACACCCTTAATTTTTACAATATCAGGGTCATTAAAAAAAATTCTGTTAGTTTAATTACTATTACTTTATTATAACTTATTATTTGATTCTCACCTTTCTGCCAGACCTCATCGAGTCACAGGTGGTCACTTTTATTTATCCATAATGTACTTCTGGTTTTGTATACAGCGCTATACAATTCTAGGATATTTAATTTGGTTTAATTAATATGTATCTTTTTCCTCTCTTTTAAATATACCCTAGTCTGGATTTTGTACTCTACTACTTAACTAATTACACTCTTCAGGTCACCTAGATAGCATTTATTTTAAATGTCAATATTTAGGATTCTTTCAAAATACAAGTCTGATTGATTCTCCATAATGCATCATGTATATTTTTTGTTTTCAGTTTAATATTGCAAAAAAACAACACAGAGATGGAGTTGAAGGATTATAACAGTGTGAGGGGACCATGGTCTCATGTAGCACCAAATGTTTGTTGTGAAGTATAGTAGGGACCTTAAAGCTTTAATGCAAGATGTCCTAGAGAATGGTAATACGTAAATGTTGGTTACTTTGTGTATCTCCTGTGTATCTACTGTACACCTACAGATAATAACCCTCACCATTCCCCAGTACATAAAATAACCACCTTCTCCAATACACATAATAACCACCCCTTCCCCAAAACACATAATACCCCCTTCTCCAATACATGAAATAACACCCCCTTCCCAAAACACATAATAACCACCTTCCCCCCAAAAAATAATAACCACCCTTCCCAAATACACATAATAAGTCAACCTTACCCAATACACATAAAAAAAACCTCCCCAGTACACACCCTTACCTTAGGGGGAGGCTTCCAGTCCAGTGCCAATCCCATGGGTGGATGCAGAAGTCAGACCCAACACCCGGACGGGCCCGACTACCGGCACGTGCATGCAGGGATGGGGCTTCATTAAATGACCAAAAGATGCTCTGAGAGAAATAGAGGCGTGCTGGCTTCAGAAATTTCAAGGCAAGAAATGTCCCGCTTTTTCGGGGCCAAGTTCTGAAAAGAGACGTTGCGGTCGCACTGGAACTACAAGCTGAAAAGAGTACCAGGATGTTTGGTACTCGCTCCCGATCAAGGGATTTCAGCACCTCCAGAGTTGAAAGAGCGGTGGCGTCAGGAACTGCATGCCGAATTGAGTTCCAGGACTTTTGCGGGTACCTGCCGGTCATTGAAAGGACTTGTAAAGACTTTGCTTTAAGGACTATCTGAGTTATGAAAGGATAGTTTTTTTTAACCCAAACCCCCAGTAAGTGTGTTTTCTTCTGCATATTGTCATTCATGTAAAACCGAGTATGTCTATTTCTAAGGAATAAATGCAATTTGTTTTACTTCTTGGTTTCGCTCAATGAATGATCCCGGTATAAAGGTGTACATTTCCTGGTCTCTCGTGACAGTAGTACAAAATACCTGTGACCAAAATAGCGAGTATTAATAAAAAAACAGGGTAACCAAAAAAGATCTGGGTAAGATAAAGCTCAGGAGGAACCCACTATACTGCCCAGGATCTTCCATTACATATTGTTTTTACAAGACATCTTGGAGACACCTCACGAACCCTAGGGTTTCCCAAACCTCATGTTGGGAAAGGATAAAGCAAAATACAGATGTAATGCTGCACACCATAAACTGAATACAGATACTTGCTGTTACTGGTGACCCCTGGTCAGTACAAGACTCCAAAGTCAGCAAAATTGAAGATTCAGGGCACTACGGATTTTCAATGAATTTATTATCTCAAAAAACACACAACGTTTCAACCAAAAAAAAACACACAACGTGTCAACCAACAGTAAATACCCCACAGCCAGCAGATTTATTAAGGACAGTATCAACAGGCACTGGGGGCTTCTACAACACAATGAGGTATTGAACACGGTATGTAGAGAGAGACCAAGATTTGCATACCAAGGGGAACAGAACATCAAGGATATCCTGATCTCTGCTGATGATAAAAAATATTATCATACATCACATTTCTTGAAGCCAAAACTAGGGTGCTATAAGTGTTATGGGTGCACTATCTGTAATAGTCTCAATACTGGGGAGGAATTCCGTCACCCCAGGAGTGGGCATAAATATAAGATCAATCAGAGATTACATGCACCACTACCAATGTCAACTATACTATTAAATGCCCTTGTGGGCTAGTATACGTTGGCAAGATTAACAGAATGCTTAAAACACGTTTTATAGAACACCATAGTAAAATCAACGCCAAGAAAGAGGAGACCGCATTGATTAGACACTGCACTGAGTTTCATCATACAGTGTCATCACTGAAAGTGATGGGCATAGATCAGGTACAGAAGACCTTTTCTTGGTCAGATAAAGACACTGCCCTGTTGCAAAGGGAAGCGTTTTGGACATTTACGCTTGACACCGTATATCCCAGGGGTCTTAATGGCTATATCTCCCTAAATAGCTTCCTTAATGTTAGATGAATAAATTTTATGTTATTCCTTCAAACTTTTTGATGCTGCTGTTGCTGCTGACCTCCTTCTTACGATGTCTCTCAATGTTGAAATTTTTTCTGATTATGAATTTATAATCGCCTTTGTTTCTTTCCCCCTTTACCCACACTCCCCTCTGTTATATCTGTATATTTTATGGGAGTGTGTGGGCGTCATTGTTTGTGTGAAAGCTGTAAAAATGTTACAACAAAAATTCAGTTATCAAATGAGTTTATTTCAGGTGCACACAGCGGAGACAGCTTCAAAACAAAAAGCTCTCTCCCAGATAATACGGTATGAGATACATTTATACCCTAAAAACTAAAGCTCCACCCCTTTATGGGGGGGCTTGCGACTCACTAAATATGACATCATTTTGTAATACATAACAATACTAAAACTGATGTAAGTTTGTAATACATAACAAATGATGCAAGTGTGCGTCAACTAAAATGACATAATCTTGTAATACATAACAAAAAATGAAATGATACATACATTCTTTAAGGGGTTGAATGTGAGAAATGATTTCTATCTCTGAGTCAACCAGATACTCGAATGCTGAAAAGTCGGTTCTAATTCTGATCTCACTTCTCAACCTGGCTCTTAAATGTGATCTCACTTCTTTACCTGGCTCTTAAATGTGAGAAATCTTCTCTAATTCTAATCTCACTCCTCAAGGCTGTATGCCCCCTCCCTCCTGCAGCTGGGCTGGCCAGAGCTGGTAAACACTGTGAGCGAAACATCTTTTAACCCACTATAACTTTCATGCAGCATTCATACAGACTGAAGACAAATGGATGACACAAACACAGCACATTACAACATAAATGACAGACAAGGACTAGAACAATAACAAGATGGCTGACAAAAATAGTCAGACAAAATGGCTGCTTTGAACCTAATGCTGTTTACGTCAGACCCCCTAATGTCTCAACTTCGTCATTTGTGTTTTTAATACCGGACTCTCATTGTGGCTCTTTCTCTTTCTCCTTTATTATGCACTACCACATGTCCACTGCCTACTACCCTCGCAGACCCCTAATATGGGATAAAAAGGACGAATTTGGGACTTTATTACACTCATGATGGCAAGCCGCTTTGTGTATATATCCCCATGAAGACGGACATAAGAGGCAATACCAGGGACTTCGTGGGACAGACGGGCCAATCGGAGATCACGCAATCACGTGATGACGTCACCAGGAAGGACAAGGGCTCTGGATGTGCGCTCGCGCATGCGCCTGGATGGGATACCTAGATCTCCAACTGCGGCAGTTTTGAGGGACCACAGGACCGATCGGGAGGCAGGGTAGCCCACTGATGAAGTCATTCGGAAGCGACGAGGACCCGGATGTGCGCGCGCATGCGCATTGGACTGAGGCACTTAAGTGGGAGAAACCGGACGATTTTAAGTAATTTCACCTGGGTTGGGGGCTATAAATAGTGGACATTTGCATTGTGTATTCTATCTTCACTTGGGAAAGGATAAAGAACCCACAAACACCACTGATCCAAATAAACTTAATTTGATATGTGAAATAGTGTTGGCTAAAATAAGTGTTGACTAAAAAAATGGGTAAATCATTAAAGGTGTTTTAGTGTTGATTTTTGTTATATATTTCAATTAGTTTAGTGTGTGTTAAAATATTTAAAACATATATTTGAAAATACTGCCACTCTGGAAAAAAAATGATCTCCTATTTGGAGTTTATACAGTACTGTATATATACATATTAGAGATTCTTAAATCCCAGGGTGCACATTCAACCTAAATTTCTTATATTGTTTTATTTGGTCTTATATTATTAACCTTACTTATTTATGTGTGCCCATGGTTTTTAGTATCTATAAGATCACAGAATATGTTATTAATAATATCAAAGATAGCACTTGGATCACCTGACTTTTCCGAATGAGAAATAAGATTCTGAAAATGTCAAATCTTTATCACTGACACAATTGGCCAGAAATTAGGGTTTTACTCTATGTGAGTGTTTCATCCTGCTTTAATTCTTGCACCTGTCATCTTTTTCTTCATAGTGGTGTCAGTAAAAACTCTCTTTTGATCCTGTCCCACATCATGTCCTTTCTCTCCAGTGTTTTTGTTTGTGATCTTGTTGTTCATCAATAAAATGTTTATACTTTGGTCTGACACCTAATGAACACATTCCTTATCACAGATGTTTTATCTTGATGTGTTTAGATTTACTTTGCCGGTGCAAGGGTATTTGGCGCCATAGGCGAACCTTCAGATGTGAGCACTCCCCCTCTCCCACCACAAAAGAAAATGTTCCCAAAAAATGTTGGAATCTTTTGTATATTGGTTTGGACTTGCTCTGGCCTGACACAATCCTCTCTCTATCCCGCTTCTCCTATTAGTTCTCTACAACCCCCCCTCACCCCCCCACCCCATTCTCTTTCCCTCACCACCTTTTCGTCCTCTCACCCCATTCATCCCCTCTTCATCCTATTTCACCCCTTCATCCTCTCACCCCCCTCTTCCTCTCTCACCCCTCCTCAACAATTCATCTTCAACCCCCCATCCCCCCAGTTAAACTTCCATACCTGGCTGTGGAGGTCCTCCCTGGCACCAAAAGTTGATACTTTCTTCCAGGTTGCCGAGGTCGGAGAACTGGGATGTTCTCTGCAACAGGTGCCAACACCGCTCTCATCCTCTGCAGTGCATGCTTCCTCTTCTGCTCTGCGACTCCTCCCTGCCTCCCGCAAGCCACGCTGTTGCCATCACCTGGCTCACACTCCGCCAACCCCAAAATGTGCCACCCTAGGCCACCTCGTGGTTGCAGTGGCTCTGCTTCCTCACCAGTATCTCCCCACCTATTGCTCTCCTCTTCAGCTTCTCCCCCACTTTCCCATGCTCTACTGCTTCCCCCCCACATGCTCCCCTTCTTGCTAACTTCTCCCCCACATGCTGCCCTACTTGCTAGCTTCTCCTCAGGCCCAGCTGGGACTTTTGCAAAGTTCAGTACAAGGGCTTTTGGGGGACCACTTACCTTGTCTGACATGGCATTTCTTCCTCAGACGACACAGCGTCATGACGTCTGAACTCTATCCCGGCAATCAGTTTCATTGTTGTATGGAAGAGTGCGGGCTCAGTGCAGAGGCATTGATGGTACCGCCATCAAGCCAGCCCTGAGTCTTCTTGAGAATGAGTTTTGTTTGTTATTTTTGTTTTTTTAACTTTCGGACAGGTTTTTGTGAATGAGATTGTCCTTGTTACATGGAAGTGTTTTGCAGTTTGTAATATTATATTAAACATATTTATTTTCAAGTCACAATAATGCGAGACTTGAAGTGGAATTCAGTATTTACATTTTTGTTTGACTTCAAGACAGTGCTTGGTCATTGTGACAGACGATAGCCACCATTCTGGACAACTTAATTGCCGAAGTCTAGACTGTCAGTGAAAACTAGGCTTATTTATAGGCTCGTATAATACCACAGAATAGTGTGTGAATTAAATTAACACTACTAGGACAATTTGATAACAACATCCACAAATTGATATTTTACCTGTTTCATTCCAGGCTATGGATCTTTGTCCTATTAGCTTAAATTCTCACCCCACAACACGGTATAAAAATAGTTTGACTAAATACTTTTGTAGTAGTATCATGTACCATCATTGTTACATCTCATTTCTCAATAATGTTGATACGTCAAAAAACAAATATTCAAGGAACACGAGGATAATGTAAGTCTGGAGCATTATCTGTAATCATATCTTTAAACCACTTCTCCTACAGTATTTAATATTGCCGAACAGTACTTAACTGTGGTCATGATAGATAAAATATACTGTAAGAACAAAGTTAAAAAAGTGGATGATAGTACAGAGCCAAATTAGTAGTTTACTAATGCAAAATATGATCTAGCTGGAGCTGACACAATATTTATTAACGTATTTTTTTGGCAACCTTCATAAAAATGTCTAAAAGTTCTAAAGATTCAGAAAGTCTTGCAATGTCTGTTCCAGATTAAAATTTGTTTGAAGACTGCCCTACAAACATTGCCTATACCATGTCATTGATGGACTTCTTTTTCCGGGGACAATCATGGAATTAGCTCCCACTAGATGACATTCTACAGCCATTTTAGTAATTGTCTTATTAACTAAAATGGCTCATTTCTGCTAACTCATTTACTTCCGTCTGCTGTAAAACAGAGCAATTGTTTTAGTTAGGGATGCTTTGATTGCATGGACTTCCTAAGATGTAATTTTTGAAGAAGGGCTGATATTCTGGTAAGAAGCCATCTCAAGAATGTTATGAAGCCTTTTGTGCATACTAGTCATCTGAACCTGTACAATTGAAGGGTGCGAACCATAAATCAAAACCATTGTAACCCCTCTCACCACCTCTTTGGTCTTTATATTTTGAGCGCAGTGCTGCCACCTGATGGACTGAAAGACATACACACAAGAAGGAAAGAAAAAGACATATGTAAAGTAAGGCTTTTAAATCAAAAGATTGAATGAAATGGCCAAAATTGTTCATAAAGTTAGCTGACAACTTTTGAATCGTTTTTATTTGATTAGAATTTAAAATGTGAAAGTCATCAAAATGAATTGCACATGCGACGCCTATTTACTTTTTAGCATTAAACAAAGTTTTGGATGGAAGCAAACTTTTTCCCCAAACTAAAAAGGGAGACCTTTCCATAGTTCGCAAACAATTGAGAAAAGTTTGCGCACTCCATCCCTATCCAATTATCTATCATAACACAATGTAATTCTGCGGACGCTCTGACAAAAATAGTCGTTTGTTAATGGTACACTAGGGCCAAAATTGCAAGCAGAATCCAGTTGGGTGGTTTTACATTACTGCAAAGACACACGTAGAACCCTGACAGAAGAAGATACACAGAATACTAACATGTTGCCAGGTACTTATTATGACCTAAATAAATCTGCTTGCTTAAGAAAATTCCACATTGCTTCGTGCAGCAGTTATATTTCATGCACAGAAAGACTTATGAAGATTTCAGTGTAAATGAAAAATCAAAGGGCTTACTGAAAATAATACAATAAAAATGTTCCACAGTGAAGGCAATGTGCATGATTTATGTTTTCCATAGTAAAAAGCAGAAGCCTTACCACACACAGCAACTCATCTGCTTTATGTCTGAAGATTAAAATATTTACTTGATATCCCATTATAGACTGTGATCAACAGTCTATATTTATAGCAATGATCACAATGTTAAGCCTCAAAGAATGTTCTCGAAATGTATGTAGAACTTAAAATGTATCCATCCTGCCACCGTCCTTTGCACACATCGGATGTATCCACTTTTGTTCCTGTTGGATAAAATGCAAGGTGTTGAATTAATAAACCAGCTCTACTGAGCTTTTAAGATTGATTGAAATAACATATAGTTTGAAATAAACTTAGCATACTTTTATAGCTTCGAATATTTGTGCTCATGGATAGAGCTTGTACAGTCAAACAAAGGCTTTTTACCATTTTTAGCTCTCTTTAACAATTTGTTTTCTTCCTATTATGTAAACGATATGCACCAGTGTTTGTTTCAAATTGTCTTAAAAAGTTGCATATGTCTCCTTTTAAGGCTTCAACTGGTAAGTAGCCAAAATAAATGCTTATACTACAACAACAGCCTCGTTTCCTGCAGTTAAGACTTTCTGTTTATCCTAGGGCTACTCTCTGCCACTGCCTGTCCCTGACTTTCTCTTCACCCCTGTCTCAAGCAGTACAAACCAGATGTGGCTTTCTTAACAAAACCATTGGTTACGTCTCACCGCAAGTCGTTTTTGCAGTTAAGTGTTTCCAGGTCTTTTGAATATTACCCAGAAATAGCACCACCATTTTACCCACCTATTAGTTATCATAATTATTTATCTAGTAAAGAATGTAACGGTGACCCTGCTAGGTTTGAAAACTCCTGGTAGATATAATAGAAACACATTGTATTTATAGAACATAGGATTTGTTTGTTTATTTAAATTGCAACAAGTTGTCACAGTTGCATAATGCCCAAGGTGTGTCTTTTTTGATTTGAAGGACTTTGCATATACTCAGAGAAACAAACATTATTTTGCATACACTCATTGCATGAAATACTTCTAAAATGAAATAGAGAAGCTAGCTAAGCAAATGCTGTACAGGCAGTCCTCGGTTTCCAACGGAATCTGTTCTGGAAGTAGCGTTTGATAGTGAAACCGTTGTAAAGGGAGTCCCATGTTAATCAGTGGCGATGAGCTTTGGATAACACATTCATGCGTTAAAAAACGGCCCTTAGGGTTGCATTGTAAAGTGTTGGATATGTCATTCGTTGTAAAGTGAAACATTGGATAACGAGGACTACCTGTATATTAGTTAATCAGTTTTAAAAATAAACAATAAACAAAACTTAAATTCTATTGATTATAAAGAAGAACGATCATAATATGAACGATCTGAAGGTGGCCATACTCAAAGGTTATCTTAGAACACCGAAAGAGAGATGTTGCATGAAGACAAATTTATGCAACTGTTCGGGACACTTAGCGGTGGCCTAAACTGAGACTGAAGTTTTATGAGTCATTACTGACAAGAGAGAACTCTTCCCATGAGTGCTAAAGGCCATGTCTACATGTCACTACACACTGAGCTATATGTATGCACACACAGCTATCTCTTACACATACATATACTCTATGTAATTCCACCCCTATATACCAATAGGGACCACATAGTATCTGCACACACTTTTAGTAATGCAACACTCTCTCACATTTCCACACCTACCCACACATTTATATACACTACTACTCCACACACACCTTTTGTAAAGCGCTGTATACACTGTGGGCTCTTCATTCATTTATATTTACATACATACACACACACACACACACACTCTTACATCACTAACATTCAGGGACTATTTAACACCTAGTCAAAAATCGCATCAAAACACGGGGGAGGGATAAGCACAGATAACATTCCAAGAGACACTGTTTTTAAGTAAAACCCTGCCTGCTTTATTCAATGTAACACAGCCAGAAGAGGAGATCAGTGTATCTCGAAAGCTCGCACAAATAAAAGCATTTCGGTATCGTCTATTCATTTTTTATTTTATATATACTATATATAATATATATATATATATATATATATTATATATATATATAGTATATATATATATATATATATATATATATATATATATATATATATATATATATATTGTTCTTAGTATGCAAATAGGTTAATATAAGTGTATAACATAGGTTGTGTTCGATTTACTCTTCTTGGAAGCTTTAGCAATGACCTGGATTAACAAACGTGCACCAATATGATAGATAATACTCTGAGAAACAGCCAGGCCCATGTGACTGGTTCTTATTGAGAAAACTCAAAAAAAATAATAAAAATCTGCCCTGATTTAGTCTACAATTATAAACCAATAGCCTGAATTATCAGAGAGCAAAAGCTTATGCTTTAATGACCTTTAACTTATATTTCTTGTGACCTCACGTGTTTTGGTAACCCTTCCTACCTAAGGTCCCCAGGCTTTCTGCCTGTCAGAACAAGAGGCTGGGGAGGATTTTTTCTGGTCAGACTCTATTTATTGAAAACTTATGTTGAGTGAATTGAATTAAAGGACCCCAAATTCTCCATATCTTCTTCCTTTTTTGTTGCCAATACTCCCTGGCCCTCAAATTGAATTCAGGCAAAATGAATCTAGCATAAGAGTAATTGTTTGCTTATTTAATCTTTCTTTAATTGGATCATGATATCGTTTTTTTTTCCCAAGCAACGGAAAGGTAACTGAAGTGCAACATATTTATTTTCAAAGTAATTATGATGCATGGTGAGATCCTAGTTTGACATTGCATTTAATGGTGAAAATTCCCTTAATCAGGGATAAGTCATTTTAAGACATAATACAGATATTAGCTATACTGTATCAGTGAGTGATCATGATCCCCCTCACTCCTTTAAAAATGATAAAGCATTCACTTACTTACCAAACACTTCTACCATATAGAAAACAATGCACAAGAAAAAAACATTCACACAAAAAACAGCAAACAAGAAGAACAAATGAATCATAATAAGTAATTTACTGTAAACTAGCATTATAAACAGACACCATACGTAGTGTATACAAACACAAACTAGTACTCGAGTGGTGTGAACTCAAAAAACCACAAAGAACACAGAAAGATAATATAACATATAAAAACGGATTCTTAGCTCAGCTCACAACAGAACAATGGATGAAAGACAAGAACACAAAAAAATGTGAAACGGGTAATGGTAAATAGGGTGGGTCACTGGAGGGCATATTTTATTTTATATCTTTATTTACATCTATTTAAAGGTATATATCAGTATACAGTATGTTTGGCAGTTTTAGGCCTCGTTCAGGGTGCCAGAGGCAGGAGTTGGAGGGCGGGCGTTCGTGTGTGCGAGCGGAAGTCTGCTGGGCGATGTGTGTTCATCTTCCCCAGCAGACTTTTTCAAGAATTGAGGGGGTGGGGCTACAGACCTCAGCTTAGGGATCCAAGTTGCAGTCTTGAAATCATTCTCAAGAATGATTTCATTGGCTGCCAAGGTCCCAATGACGCTGCTGCAGCTTCAAAAAATGACTTGGGTTGTTTATTGAAACTGTAGCCAGCGTCAACTCCGTACTTCGGAGACAGGGCAGCTGCTACTCTGACAACAATTCAATTTGAATACATTGTGTCCGACGGCAGCTCGCACGTAAGCACGCCCTCCCTCCGAAGCCAGCACCCTGAACGAGGCCATAGGGTTAAGCCTTTAGGTTATAAATTCAGCAACACCGACTCAATCAGATCAGACCCCTGAGGAAGTGGACATTCGATCAGTAATACACGTATTGTAGGATTGAGTCAAGCTGAGAGAGAGGTTTGGAGCATTGCAGATCCAGGTAGAATGCAAAGGTGATGACTTTCAGTGACAGACGGAAGAGGAGAAAGGTTGCGAGGAACACAAAAAATGCTGCTGCGGTGTAAACCGAGTCCACATGCGTCTCCCAAGTGCCACCTCATCTTATCTCCTAACACATTGATGTGTATTTGAATGTGTGAAACACTGTGAATGCATTACTTTCGATGCAAAGGTTTAATATAAGAATTTCATAATATATATATATACCCTTTTTTATTTTTGAACTACTAAACCAAAATAGAGGATTGAAAGATTCCAGAATTTTGTGCAAGAGTTAAAAAAAACGTTGTCTATTTGGCCGAAGCCAACAGTAAAACCACACAATATTGAACACAGCCATAGCTTGCCAAATGGGGACTATGTGGGGTGGGGGGAGGGACTCCTAGCTCGTTGGGTGGAGGGTGCTATCGGAGCTAGCTTACCCCCATTGTCTCCACCGATCCGTCCTTAAGACAGTACCCAGGAGTGACCGCCCCAAGGTCTACAGTTCTCGAAACAGGTAGTCTCTAGACACTGAGACTACCAAAGTAAAACTGGGGAGCTGTGAGCGGCGTCAGCTCTTAAACTTTCCCAGTCTTCGTCTGAAACATGGAAGATTGTGTGCCAACTAATCAGGAGTGAGGAGGATGGACAGAAGAGCCTTAGCAAGAGAGCAGTGGCAAATGTGCCAGCAACTGCTCCTGCGGGTACCAGGCGCCGGAGTAGGCGTAGTACTGGGCCTCCTTCAATTCTGGTTGTGAGCATGCTCTTGCGCCTGTTCAGCCTGTGTCAGGGGGACAGGTTGTTGTGGAAAGTAGCCCTGTTTAGAGGATGCAGGTAGAAGCATTTGTTTTTTAATGGTGGGGGGGATTGTTTGTTTAAAACTCCGATATCGATCTCATCTTTGTCCCCTGCTATTTTATCATATTCATTAACATCACCTGATTCCTGCATGACAGTGTCAGAGACAGAGACTGTTGTTGAGGTTGCCAGCACACAGACAGGAACACCTGGTGCTTGAACAGGTGTGATCTATGGAGCAGATGCAGTCAAACATGTTGTGTGCGCTCTCAGGTCAGGCTAATGTCAGGGGTTACCAGAGCAGAGCCCAATGCTAATCTGGTCTGAAACATCATAACAGATTTTGACACTATGGCCTTGGATCTGGGTTCAGCTGCATTACCTGAGTCTGCTAAGTCCAGCACCTCGACGGCTGCTGAAGCTGCTCCAGCTTGTGTACTGGAAGTTTCACCAGGCGAGGATGTGGTGTTTGAGGAGGTAGAACCACAGGCAGGAGGAGTGGGGATTACTTAACAATTAGATTGTGATCTTTTTGGGGCAGGGACTCCTTTTCCTAAGTGTCACTTTTATGTCTGAAGCACTTCTTCCCATTATGTGTCATTTGTATTATTTGTTATTTATATGATTATCACTGTGAAGCGCTATGTACATTAATGGCGCTATATAAATAAAGATATACATACATACATAGCAGGGCCAGGAAGCCCTTCAAACACTCAGGCGGTTGTGACTGCTGTAAGCCAGTTTTGTCCAGTGGCACCCTTAGGGTATCTTTCTGACTACATCTGCAGGGTCACCTCCTCTCAGCAGTCGCATATACTTAGCGTCCTTCTCTTTCCCCCCTCACTCGTGCTATTTTGTAGAACCCCATAATAAATTGGCCGTGTTATTGAAACAGATTTGCAGAGATGACCTGAGCTGGCAGCACCCGTCTGACTTTACCTGAAGTTACTTGCATGCAGGTTGTAGGTGGAGCAGCTAAAGATTTGGGCAAATCTACTTGGTGCTGGCTGGACTGGAGCAGTGAGAGGGATGATAGAGTGGGCAGAAGAAAGGTTAGAGGGAACCAGCAGGTCTTTCTTGACTCTATAATGCACTTTGTATATCTCGGCGGGGGTAAGGGTGGGGTAGGGAAGCTCTGAATATTTAAAATATAGGTCTCCTACTCTCCACTACCTCTTGTTGTAGTGCACATTGGTGGGTCCACCAGAATGGAGGACCCCAACCAATAGTGCTTCCTGGGGTTTACCCCCAATTTCAAGAGGAGTCCGATCCCTGGAGGCCCCCTTCCAGACCCTTGAGATGCCTCCCCCATCTTCCCCTCCTTAGACTGTTACTATAATCACTTTGGTTTTATTGTACCCATTCTGGGGTTTTATAATTTTTGGAAACTCACTTCTGTTTGTTTCATATAATAAATGTTATTTTTCAGAGTTCTGTGTCTCTCCGTGTTTCTTTTGTGTGTTTTTTTCCTCTGCCACCCTCTGCCACCCTCTCCTCTCTACCCCCTTTCAATTTCCTCTCTGCCTGTGTGTGTATCACTCTCCATTCCTCCTCTGCTCTCCTCATGGGCAATGTTCTGGCCTGTGGATTTTCTTTAGGGAAGATGTATGAATTTGAAAAGGTTTCCCTACAAATTGTTACTCCCCTTACATTCCTGCCCATTTTTTATCAGATTAAAATCAAAACCAAGATTACTATGATGGGTGAGGAGACTGATAATACAGAATAGAGAATTCGGGGATCTCCCCAGTCACACAATCTTCTCACACTCAGAAGGATCCATGTGGATTAAAACTGACAGGCATAGAACATTTCGAATTAGGCATTAAAGGAGGAGATAGGTTCCTCAAATTATGCCAGAGAGAGACTTATTGGATCCATCAATTAGGGACCTTATCCCCTAATGGACTCAATGAAGGGATTGATTTGGCATCCTTTTTATAAAATTCCTTTAGCTTTATGTAGATTGTAATACATCTGGAAATGTTATCATTTTAGGACTTTTTAAGGTTGAACAGATAGGGTGCCTCGCTTCAAACTCAAAGGTTATGCTTGCTGTGTACTACCTGGGAGGTAGAGAGAATATATAGTGAGACTGATGGATTGTATCAGAGAGATGCAGTCCACACAAAGAATCCCTTTAATAGGTTCACTACAGACCAGAATATTTATATATAGTTAATTCTTAGATGGTCCATACAAAACTGCGAACAACAGTTAAAATAAACTTTAATAACATGTAAATAGTAAACAATATTAAGATTGACAGTCCTCTAAGTTTAATAGTGTTATTGTGTATATTGACTTAGTATAGGATAGTACTTAAATGGGCAGAAAAAAAACCCCCGGAAGAAGTCGTCAGTAAAACGACGAATCGTACGTCGGGTTAGCCAGCATCGTGTTGTGCTAGGCAGAAATATTTTAAAACTCAATCTATATACTATTCACCAGTATATGTATGTGTGTGTGTGTGTGTGTATGTATGTATATATATATATATAGATATAGACAGTGCTTGACAAATCACCCAAAAATCTACTCGCCGAACCAAAAAATCTACTCGCCACCTAGTCCCGCCTCTAGTCCCGCCCCCAACCCCGCCTCTAATCCCGCCCCCAGCCCCGCATTTAAAAAAAACCATAAATGAAATAAATTTAATACATTTCTAGTAAGAACATTCGTTTTTGACATAAGTTTATTTATTGTATTACATTATACTACAATTAGTCCTTGTTTTGTGTGTGTGTATGTGTGTGTATAAATGTCGAATCTAGAAAAAAAAGCCAGATGTGAATGACTAGTTTCCTGCACCCCTTAACTAGTGCCTGGATGCCCCCG
The DNA here is from genome assembly GCF_040206685.1 of Ascaphus truei. Lineage (NCBI taxonomy): Eukaryota > Metazoa > Chordata > Amphibia > Anura > Ascaphidae > Ascaphus > Ascaphus truei. The sequence goes on along the minus strand of NC_134483.1, from coordinate 185,003,418 downwards.
CTTCAGAATGTTTAAAGCAGCAATCCCACCTGGGATCTTACCTGATCCGCAGACCCTCAATGTCCAGGTACCTCATTCCCACAATGTTATACATTGGAGGGGATGTGTTCCCTACCTGTCTTCTGGGTTACGGGGGATTCCAATGTCTTCTGTGTGAAGCTTGAGTCAGATCTGGAAGAAAGCAGTATAGGTTATTTCGGTGTAGTATAGGCAGTTAAGATATACAGGGTAAATAAAATATCCAGATCCAGATTTTGAGACAGAGAGAGGGTGAGACAGAGAGAGGGTGAGACAGAGAGAGGGTGAGACAGAGAGAGGGTGAGACAGAGAGAGGGTGAGACAGAGAGAGGGTGAGACAGAGAGAGAGAGAGAGGGTGAGAGAGAGACGGAGAGAGGGTGAGAGAGAGACGGAGAGAGGGTGAGAGAGAGACGGAGAGAGGGTGAGAGAGAGACGGAGAGAGGGTGAGAGAGAGACGGAGAGAGGGTGAGAGAGAGACGGAGAGAGGGTGAGAGAGAGACGGAGAGAGGGTGAGAGAGAGACGGAGAGAGGGTGAGAGAGGACGGAGAGAGGGTGAGAGAGAGACCGAGAGAGGGTGAGAGAGAGACGGAGAGAGGGTGAGAGAGAGGGTGAGAGGGAGAGAGAGAGGGAGAGACAGAGGGAGAGAGAGAGGGTGAGAGACGGAGAGAGGGTGACTGTGGGGGGATGGGGTGACTGGGTGGGGTGATGGGGTGACTGGGTGGGGTGATGGGGTGACTGGGTGGGGTGATGGGGTGACTGGGTGGGTGATTGGGTGGGGTGACTGGGTGGGTGATTGGGTGGGGTGACTGGGTGGGTGATTGGGTGGGGTGACTGGGTGGGTGATTGGGTGGGGATTACTGACTGACTGGGTGGGGATTACTGACTATCTGACTGGGTGGGGTGACTGGGCAGGGGGGTGGGATGACTGACTGGGTGGGGGGTGACTGACTGGGTGGGGGGGTATGACTGACTGACTGGGTGGGGGGGTTATGACTGACTGGGTGGGGGGGGCTATGACTGACTGGGTGGGGGGGTATGTTTGACTTGGTGGGGGGGGGTATGATTGACTGGGTGGGGGGGTATGACTGGGTGGGGGTATGACTGACTGGGTGGGGGGGGTTATGACTGACTGGGTGGGGGGGGTTATGACTGACTGGGTGGGGGGGTATGTTTGACTTGGTGGGGGGGGTATGATTGACTGGGTGGGGGGGTATGACTGGGTGGGGGGTATGACTGACTGGGTGGGGGGGTATGACTGACTGGGTGGGGGGGTATGACTGACTGGGTGGGGGGTATGACTGACTGGGTGGGGGGTATGACTGACTGAGGGGGTATGACTGACTGGGTGGGGGGGGTATGACTTACTGGGTGGGGGGGTATGACTGACTGGGGGGGTATGACTGACTGGGTGGGGGGGTATGTTTGACTTGGTGGGGGGGGTATGATTGACTGGGTGGGCGGGGTATGACTGACTGGGTGGGGGGTATGACTGACTGGGTGGGGGGGGTTATGACTGACTGGTTGGGGGGGTATGACTGACTGGGTGGGGGGGTATGACTGACTGGGTGGGGGGTATGACTGACTGAGGGGGTATGACTGACTGGGTGGGGGGGGGTATGACTTACTGGGTGGGGGGGTATGACTGACTGGGGGGGTATGACTGACTGGGTGGGGGGGAGTATGACTGACTGGGTGGGGGGGAGTATGACTGACTGGGTGGGGTGGGGGGATGACTGACTGGGTGGGATGGGGGGATGACTGGGTGGGATGGGGGGATGACTGACTGGGTGGGATGGGGGGATGACTGACTGAGTGGGGTGGGGGGATGACTGACTGGGTGGGGGGATGACTGACTGGGTGGGGTGATGACTGGGTGGGGGGGTTATGACTGACTGGGTGGGGGGGGTTATGACTGACTGGGTGGGGGGTATGTTTGACTTGGTGGGGGGGGGTATGATTGACTGGGTGGGGGGGTATGACTGGGTGGGGGTATGACTGACTGGGTGGGGGGGGTTATGACTGACTGGGTGGGGGGGTATGACTGACTGGGTGGGGGGGTATGACTGACTGGGTGGGGGGTATGACTGACTGGGTGGGGGGTATGACTGACTGAGGGGGTATGACTGACTGGGTGGGGGGGGTATGACTTACTGGGTGGGGGGGTATGACTGACTGGGGGGGTATGACTGACTGGGTGGGGGGGTATGTTTGACTTGGTGGGGGGGGTATGATTGACTGGGTGGGCGGGGTATGACTGACTGGGTGGGGGGTATGACTGACTGGGTGGGGGGGGTTATGACTGACTGGTTGGGGGGGTATGACTGACTGGGTGGGGGGGTATGACTGACTGGGTGGGGGGTATGACTGACTGAGGGGGTATGACTGACTGGGTGGGGGGGGGTATGACTTACTGGGTGGGGGGGTATGACTGACTGGGGGGGGGTATGACTGACTGGGTGGGGGGGAGTATGACTGACTGGGTGGGGGGGAGTATGACTGACTGGGTGGGGTGGGGGGATGACTGACTGGGTGGGATGGGGGGATGACTGGGTGGGATGGGGGGATGACTGACTGGGTGGGATGGGGGGATGACTGACTGAGTGGGGTGGGGGGATGACTGACTGGGTGGGGGGATGACTGACTGGGTGGGGTGATGACTGGGTGGGGTGGGGGGATGACTGACTGGGTGGGGTGGGGGGATGACTAACTGGGTGGGGTGGGGGGTACCTTTGGTGTCCTACACGTTCTCTCTCTTACACACACACACACACACACACACACACACACACACACACACACACACACACACACACACACACACACACACACACACACACACACACACACACCACTCTCTCTCATACATACACACACACACTCTCATACACACACACTCTGTGGAACCGGAGGGCAAGCGGGACAGGGGGGGGGAAATCCCCTGCCCCGCGCGAGCAGCCACGGGGACAGGAGCGGAGACCAAAGGGGAAGCAGGTTTGGGGGGGGGGGAACATTCCCCGCTGTCATCTCCTGCCCCACGCGAGCAGCCACGGGGACAGGAGTGGAACCGGAGGGCAAGCGGGACCGGGGAGTGGGTGGGGGGGAAATCCCCTGCCGTCATCTCCTGCCCCGCGCGAGCAGCCACGGGGACAGGAGCGGAGACTGAGGGGATGAGAAGGGAAGCGCGAGCAGGAGACAGGGACCGCGCACGCGAGGAGCAGCCATTACTTACCCCTGCAGAGAAGGGCTCCATTCCGCGTCACGACCGCGTCACGGCCAATCAGCCAGGAAAATATTTTGTTTTGTTATTTATTTATTTTTTTAAATTTGTGGGGGGGTGGGGAAGCGGAGACAGCCACGGGGACCGAGGGGAACACCCCTGCTGGCATCGGGAGCAGCCACTGGCACTGGGGGAAAGCGGGGACCGTAGGGCAACCGGGACGGGGGAACATCGCCCACTGTCATCTCCTGCCCCGCGCGAGCAGCCACAGGGACAGGAGCAGAACCGGAGGGCAAGCGGGGCAGGGGGGGGGGGGGGGGAGATGGGGGGAGAAATCCCCTGCTGTCATCTCTTGCCCGACAGGAGCGGAGACTGGAGGGGATGAGGAGGGAAGCGCGGGCAGGAGACGGAGACGGACCGCGCGCGCGAGGAGAAGCCATTACACCTGCAGAGAAGGGCTCCATTCCGCGTCACGACCAATTGGCCAATCAGCCAGGAGGATATTTTTTTTGTTATTTTTTTTTTTTTAATTTTTTTAAAATTTGCGCAGAGCAGGGGGGAAAAGTAGCTGGCCACGGGCCAATTTCCGTTCGCACCTGGCGAGTGGGCGACCGGGTTTGTCGAGCACTGGATATAGATATATATATATATATATATATATATAAGTGTAGCCAGGTCATCTTTTTCCCCCTGCGACCCCCCCGGGCACCTCCGTGGTCACGGACGCTGTCGGGTACTGCCAGCGGCAAGCGGCAGACCCGACGGCCATTCAGGAGGGTGGGGGCCGAGGAGGGAGCTCGCCGGAGTGCAGGAGATCTCCGGCGGCTCTTGCACAGGGCGCCGCCATGTTGCGCCGGTTCGCGCATGCGCAGAGAGTCCCCGGCGGCCCGAGATAGTCGCGCATGCCAGGAGAGTCGCGCGAGAGGTAGGGAGAGATTGCGGCGGCCATTAGGGGTTAGTGTAAGCACAGGGAAGGCGCGCACGCGGCCCCAATGTTATAGTAAGGGCCTCGGGACTACAATTCCCAGGAGGCATAGGGAGACAGGCACCAGGTGCCTGATAGGAGCCAATAGGGCTGCAGGACTGCCAGGAGAGCAAGTGGATACATTTGGCGGGCTTGCAGCTACGTTGTCAGTCAGAGGAAGGAGCAGTCAAGGGAAGGAGGTAGGGTACAGGAGCGAGGGACTCCCTGTACTAGGCCAGCACCCCCTTGGCCCAAGATGGCCCTGAGTCCCCCAGTAGTGTGAGTGTTGCCAGGGATAGCCCTCAGGATAGGGAACCTGTCACTTACTTTAGTTAGCAACTGGGGAACAGAAGGGAAGATAGGGACAGCTGGGGGGTTTCATAGCGGTAACCAATCCGGGGAGCCATAGCCCAGGGTCCTGTTGTAAGTTAGTGGCACGAGACAGCTGGGGGGGGTTTCATAGCGGTAACCAGTCCGGGGAGCCATAGCCCAGGGTCCGTGTTGCGAGTGGCGAGGCCACTGGGGGGGTTTCATAGCGGTAACCAATCCGGGGAGCCATAGCCCAGGGCGGCGTTGCGCGTAGTACGAGGCAACTGGGGGGGGTTCATAGCGGTAACCAGTCCGGGGATCCATGGCCCAGGGCCCGTATTATGAGTAGGGTGGGTACAAGACCTACCTATATAGGATAGGCAACCCCGAAGGCCTAGGAGAGTGACCCTTAAGCCACTTAAGGATGCTGTGCTATAGGGACGGCCTGTAGTGCAGGGTGTGTCACGTTGCTGTATCGTTAGTGAGGGACTCAGCGGATGCTGCGGTTCCAGTGAAGGAGTTCGGACCCACGTTGAGGATCACAGAGAATATCGCCAGGATAGGATCAGACGGATTCATCACGCGTCTGACCCTTTGTGAAGCATTGCTGACCCGAGCACCGGAGTGCTCGGCAGGTATCTACAGTTCTAAGTGCACCACCGGGCCCTTAGCTTAATAGTGACTGCGCAGTCACCCATTGATTCTCTGCAAGAGTGCGGGACATTGGGTGGGGTTCTTTGGACACTGGGTGGGATCACCTAGTGTTGGGGAATCGTCCTGCGAGACGTCACGGTTAGTGTCTCCTCCTGAGAGGGACACAGGTTATATTATGAATGTGATGTGTCGTATTACATGTTAGTAAAGTCCTTAGTTATTATACCCCATTGTGTATGTGATCATTGAGTTTGTCCTGCGAGGATCCACTCCCTCTCTGGTGGGAGCCATCGCAGGTGGAGGCGCTGCACCTATTGAGTAAGTGGTTACCCCTAGTATAATTGCCCCAGGTTCCCAGAGGCGGAAGCTCAGCCCTCCTGTGAGCCTACAGGTATACGCACCACACCGGTAACACTGCATGTTCTACTCACCCACACTATATATGCGATTGGGTGGGGTGGAATACCCGTTACATATATATATATATATATATACATATCCTATTTATACTGAGGAATACCTTGTTTACACTTTGAATTTGATCTCAAGATTGCTTAAATCACCAGTACAGGGACACCGCTCCCGTTTGATTCGCCACAGTGGTATCATAAAACTGCTACACACGGAGTAGCGACTCACTTTAATGTTTACATAAAACCTACTCCTAGACAACCAGCACCAGGATCTAACCTTTCACCCAGGTCAGGTTTTGGGATGGTTTATAACAAGTAAGAGGACACTATCCCTGTGTTCTGAGTAAATGTTGGGCAGTTTTCCACGAGAAATTCGGCGGACTGCTTATATCACAGCAGCAGCATAGAAACGCTGACTCAAGCAAACAGCTATACTCACACAGACACACGGTTCAGGGAACCAGAATCACCATACCGCTACAATCTGTGTATATCCACTGCCAGAACATTTACCGATTCAGGGACACCTGTATCAACTACTACATACCCAGGCTAAACAGAAAAGGCAATGTAACAGTCTGCTTTGGACAAAGTTAACATACAAACATTAACATACTGTCTACAAGCACGGGGCATGAATAGTTATTGCTGTACAGATTAGACCGTGTCAGCAGACTAATTTACAGCCAACACTGTGGGGAAAAGTGTATGTGAAGACCATCAGACATACAGCTAGGAACGTACCTTATATAACAGCCACGGCTGAGAGGTTCCCGGATTTACCCGCTACATTGATAACTGGCTACAAAAAGATAATCATAAGACTGCTCCATTTAGAGCAGCAGTCAAAGATACTTTTCATGGTTTACCTATTCAACGACACCGAGCCCTAAGATCTCAAACCCACACACACGGTTTAGGTCTCGGATTTGCCCTCAGCATATTATCCAAAAGGACATTAGCACGTTTCATTAATTTTTCTCGTAGGGCATTTCTCTGTTACAAGTCACTAACTAGACTGCCATGATCATAACAGCGGAAGAGAAACGCTGATTCAGACAACAATTGAGTAACTAGGCTAGAGACACAGCCAACACTATGCGCATTAGTCCATGCGAGAACTGTAAGAAACATACTATAGCCAGAGACTTACCTTTAAAATAAACAGCCACGGCTGACAGGCTCACTAGACAATACAACCAACAAGCGCTTAATAGCTCTGGCTTTACATAGGCAAGAAGAGATCACTTACTTGTCTCCGATATACCCCTAAGGATATAACTTCACAATCATCAAGGGGATATGAGCCACACACCCTGTTGATACCCTGCGCCCAACAACAACAATTAACTATTTTATCGCTCACATGGGACTGAGAGCTCTAGCCCACGGTCAGTAACCATACACTCCAGCTTCTATGTAGGACACAGTAACAGGTTAACACCTCAATTATTCGAGTATACAGTCATACACCTGAATAAAGGCACAGTGCCACTAGCAGCTTGAATAAGGAGCAGCAGATACTGTCCACACACAAGGGACTATCATTGCGATAACTGTTTGGAACATCTGCCATTAATATCACTTTGATGTTCAAGGACATCACTACCCCTATCACTCTCCACTAAGCTACACCACAGCTTTTAAATATACTTTCCTAAGTGGTATCTGGAATACAATACAATCCCTATGTACACTTAGCTCAGGTAGGGGCTACAAATAGCTATCTCCCACCAACACTAGCAGAGACATCTGCACAGGAGGGAACAAGGGGGCACCAGTAGAAGCACATATACCGCCAACACTCTAGTGCCTCATCAACTCTGGACCAAACAGTATCAACACAGTTAGGATATATATATACATTTTGATTAATATGTAGCTGGACACATTCAGGATATTTAACATCCCGAGAAATAGAGGATATTCATACTTTCAGAACTATTGAAGGTTTGATACAGTCTTTGATCTAAACACTTCAAAGGCTCTACGAATAGTATTCTTAACATATACACAGACTAGTGTCCAGAATGGGTGTTTTCAAGATCATTTAGAGATCATTTGGAGAGTGAACATTACAAGGAGCAGACCTCTGCATCAATCCCTAGTTCCAGCAGACGGCAGAGACGTGTGGCGAGGAGTAAGCGGCGGCGAATAGCTCCACCCAGCGAGTGACGTCATTTCGGACGGAAAATCTCGCGAGGGTTGGCCTGCAGAGACGCCTAGCCTGAGAGTGATCGGAGGAGGCGCCGGCGGTCATTATAGAAGCACCACGCGCCTAGGAACAGCTGAAACCGGACTGCACCTCTTGTTACCACTGCCTGAATACTCTGGATTGTTGTAAGTAGGATTCCGGTTTTTACCCACCGGATCCTAGACCTGCTCCATAGTTCACTGCCATTTTTTAGTAATTGTTCTAATAAATCTCTGTTTATTGTCAGCCTTTCTGTCAGTGTTGTTAGTGGTGTATGTCTTGTGTGTGTGAGTTACATGTTTCTTATATGCAGTGTCATGCTATGATTTCTCTCTTTATCTTCCCTGCATTATATACCACGATTGCTGCTGTGGAGTCTGCTGTCTAACAACCGGATTACCATCACTGGACACTGCAGCACATCTTTGGACTTATTTTCGTTTTTGGACATTTGAGGCGCCGGTCTGTATTGTTTTCTCACAGACTAGTGTCCACCACAGGACTCTGTACATGTTGATTTGGAGTTTTTTCTGCCCATTTAAGTACAATCCTATACTAAGTCAATAGACACAATTGTTGTCATTTGAATCTGATTCCCTGTTTGATTATATCATAAGAATATCTTGCATTAATGATTTGCAATAAGCATTTAAAAATGACGTTTCATAGATGCCTCCTTGCTGGGGACTGCATTCTGTTATTGCTATTGACCCTATTGCTGTCTCTGTTGCTGTTCTCTATATGTTATATTCTTTTATCAATCGCTGTCTTTATAGTCATGTTAGATACAATATTTTGCTCACCTGTATGGATCATAATGCTATTAGAGCTGATTAGATTAGCATATTGAATTGTTTAATTGTTTAATTTATGCATGTGAAGGGGTATATAAGGGTTACATGTATACCATTATACACACTCCTGACGAAGCCGGATACAGTTCCTTTCAATTGGGCGAAACGCGTTGAGTGGACCTTTCTGATCTTGGAGGCGATCCGTAGTTCACCAGCCCTGCAGCCGTGACGTCACATGCTCCGACGGGCGCAAAGAAAGAAGCTCCAGTCTCGGACTACGAGCGGTGGAAGCTTGAAAAACTCAGGGGAGGTGGTGAGCAGTGCGGCGAACCTTCAATTTCACTAACTAAGTGATATATGCTTGTTTTATATTTGCACATTGTAAGTGCGCATTTTATACCTTTTTTACATAAAGAATTTAATAGCCTGATCGCACTATGTAGCTTTTTCTCATCCTCCACATATTTCATCTCATCGTTGACTGAGCCTTTGAGAGGGGATCCTGACTACATACATTCCATATGGGTAGCAGCCCTTCTTGCAAACGGCTTTTTATCCACTGATATCTTGTGAGTAGACAAGACATACGATCCAAGAAACCATCACGTGCTTTATTAATTCTTTTTCCGTACATCTACACTTATTTGTGTGTTCTCTTGTCTCTTCTTCCCTTACATGCTCCCCCTGGATTGTTTGAGAATAGACACAATAACACCATTAAACTTAGTGGACTGTCAATCTTAATATTGTTTACTATTTACATGTTATTAAAGTTGTTTTTAACCTTTGTTCGCAGTTTTGTATGGACCATCTAAGAATTAACTATACATAAATATTCTGGTCTGTAGTGCACCTATTAAAGGGATTCTTTGTGTGAACTTTTTAAGGTTACAACTTAAAAACCTCTCTGTTTTTTCCAATCATTGGGAATAAATTCCTAGTTAGAATTATAGTGATATTTATATATGTTTTATGATTATTTATTAAATATTTCTATTATTGGTTGATTCTCCCTCTGTAGTTGTGTGAGATTCAGTCATAAACTACAGTCAGTTCTGTGTCACTGGAAGCATATATTTAATATATTTTTTATAAATGAGTTTATGTTTTTAATCATTAATATACATTTGTATAATTTATTATGTATTTTATTCCTTAATGTGCTATTTATTGAGTATGTTAGGATTCCTAGTTAGAGGTCCTAGATATAGTCTTTTTTGTATATGTAGCCAGGACTGGTTCTTGGCTACCAATCTGCCCTCACTGGCAGTAAGCCCTGGTAAGAGCAGGCCTGCCAATATTTATCATGGGGTTTCCCCACTCCCAACTGTGCCCTTGAGTGACAGGGGGAGGAGATAGAACCAGGCCTGTGTTGCCCAATCCTGGGTCAGACCTGGTGCCCTCCTCCTGGCTGTTCTTAAGGGGAGTGCCGCCCAAATTTAGGCAGTACCTCTCCCCACTTGACAGAGGCAGGTCACACAGCAGAGTGCCTGAGCATTGGGTCTTCTCTGTTCCTCTTCCCCTTGGGGGAGAGTGAGTGAACCGTCCCTCTGCCTCTGCTCGAGGGTCAGGGAAGAGTAAGGACAGCTGTGGGGGCCCTTTAGCTGTAGTAGATGTCCAGGGACCAACCTACAGCTGGATAGACCACCAGAGACTACATAGGGTAGAGGCCTGCTGTAACTGCATTGTACTGAACAGAATAAAGCCGTTCGTGTTTCATATACCTCCTGCCTGATGTGTGATCTTACTGGGGAAGTAGACTTTACTACAGCCTAAACCTAAATATAGGGGTTCTAATAAAATTAGGTTTGTAAGTACTTTCAATCAGCAGTGGTCCGACCTGAGCGACATTTTACAAAGACATTGGAAAATTCTAATGATGGATAAAAATCTTAAAAATTCTTTAGGTGAACATGTCAGCTTGACTAGCCATAGGTCACCAATCGTACGTGACAAGCTAGTACATAGTCACTATTTCCCTCAGGTCGGTAATACTTTTCTCTCAAGCTTTGCTAAAAAGGGAATTTTTAAATGTGGAGATTGCTCTGTTTGCAAATTTATGCGACAAACATATTGTTTTTCCAATTCGTTAGGTAAGGGCGTACTATCTCTCCGGCCCTTGTGGTCTTGTCTATATTGGCATGACCACAAGGGAAGTGTGATTTAGAGTTTTGGAACACAGTCACAACATTAAAAATGCACATTGCGTCCTAGATTAGTTTATAAGAAATTACAACAGTGGCCAGACATTTTATTCAACAACATGGGTCGAATCCCGCTGTCCTGCTCTGTGTTTGACTTCGACAGGGGCTCTCTTGGTATTTGTGGTGGCGACCTGGAGAAGGCCCTGTTGAAGCGTGAATGCAGGTGGATAGTGCATTTTGGGACTATGGTTCCCCAGGGCATAAATGATTATTTAGGTTTTGCTATGTTTCTGTAAATATTTTTAGTGCAATGTCTCATTATTTCTCTCTCCCCTCCTCCCTCTGTTTTCTGATTATTTATATTTTTAATAGAGCCTTTTTTCACGAAACAAGATATGACTTTAAGGGTAAAAGGGGGACGATAGACAGCACTCTGACGATGTTAAATAATGCAATTGCAGGGTGCACGGAACCAAAGGGGACCCTTATTCCCCTGTATAATACTAACAAATCTACGTAAGTACCAGCACTCACTGTCTAATAGCTAAATGATGAAAACAGTTGTAATGCAGAATAAACATTTAATAATAAAACAAACCAGAAATAAATCAAATGTGTTTGCAGAAACCAGTATCACAAATGGGCATGTCACAAAGTGAGGGGTGGGGGGGGGGGGGAAAGGGGAAAAAAACATGAAACACAAGGAATATCCACAAAAAATGGAGAACGGCAAGTATGCTAGGGGGGCAACGTTTCGAGGGACTACCTCTTCATCTGGCCTATTCCCCCTGGTCCAAAAGGTCCCAGAGGTATTTCCCTAAGCCTCCCTTCCCCTATAACTGGTCAAATCAGGCACCCCTGAAAATAGATAGCAAACATACAGTGTAGGCTAAATACAGCTAAACAGCTAATAGCAGGGAAGCAAGAATCCACTACAGTCAATGCCAGTAGTTCAAGTACTACAAGAAACTGTGTGCAATGGTACAGTCAAGGTTGAACACAGCCTGCAAGAAAGCAGCTTGCAAAGAAGCACCAGGAGTCCACAACAGTCAATAGCAATAGCAAATGCAGACAGTAATCAAACCCTGTATGAAGACAGTAATCAAACCCTGTGGTCTGCTCCTTGTGCTCGTGTGGAGTGCGACTACTGCGGCACCTGGTTTCCAGCAAAATTGGATATGTCACATATAATATACTGTAACAACGTCCTGGGTGCATCCTGAATAACTTACAGATGTCTATCTGCATCCTGTGCTATTTGACTTCTTCTGATGTGATCCAACAATGGCTTTATTGTCACCAGAATAAGTTTTGCTGTTTTCGTGGGAACATATGTCATGCCGTTGGAGTATGATGATGCCAGATGTAGCAAAGTGCTGAATCTCTCTTTTTGTAAGACATAAATTATAAAAAATCTTTATCGGATATGATGACAATACCTGTTTTGCAGTAATACAGGACATGATATATATGCTATTATAATGTCTAGGATGCTTCTTGACTAACTTTGAGATGTCCCTCTGCATTCTGTGCTGTTTGTTTACTTTTACTGTGACACTACATGGCCCGATTGGCTAATAGAATGAGCTTCCCCGTTACATTGAGTATGGATGTTGTGCTGACGGTCTGTGGCGATGCCAGACGTACCACAGTGTTGGCTACTTGTGCAATATTGCATGAAGTTATCCATAATTTCATCATAAGGTGTTTCTAAGATGATGATTAGCTAACTGTGTGCGGAATATACCTGTGTCTTGTCAACTTGCAGTATGCTGCCTCACTTATTTCTGCCTATGTTGGATGCGATCTATAATCCATTTTATTGGCTACTAAGACTAGCATTGGGTTGCTATACAAACGAATGCCATGATGTTGATACGTGTTGACGTCGGCAGTTATGGAGGCTGGATTCATCTGCATGATCTGGACTGTGAAGGAAATCAGCTGTTCTAATTAACTTTAAAAGCTTCGTTTTTGGCGCAAATTTTTTCTAATGAATATCGGCTATAAAAGTCTGCTTGTTCCTGTCCTGCAACCACTCCCAGAAGAAGACTGCCGTCGAAACGCGTTGGAGTGGGAGCTTAGCTGGGGGACCCCTCTCTTCTCCCCCTGTGTTGGGTGCTGTGTACCACACTTACCACCTACACTAAATGGTGATGTATCATGGACTTAGTTTTATACATGGACTTTAATATGGACTGACCTATTTGAACTATTATTGATACCTTGCCTCAGGATTTAAATTTTTTGGACATTGAGCATTCAACTTTTTGCTACTATGATCTGCATTTATACTTTCAGTATATTAATACTGTTTTTCCTGTGTGCTTTAGGCATATCACACTATCCTCTGTATGTCTTGTATCTTTCTCCAATTGATATGTATGCTTGAGTGACAACTGCTATTATGTTATTTCATATGTAGCCTGCTTACTATCATTATAGGGGAGGAATTGTGAACTACAGATTTAACCTTCTTTTCTGTGTTCATTTCTAGGTCAGTACTACCACTTTAGTATAATCCAGCGTTTATTACTTAGTCCTCCTTTGGTCCCTTGAGGAGTTAGTTTGGAGTCCCCCTCCATTTTTATTCTTTCTCCCTTGTTTTTATATATCTATTAAACTTGTTGTTTCTTTGGTACACCTGTGTGCTCCCATAGGGAATCTTTTTTGTTGCTTTGATATTGTATTGTATGTCTTTATTTATATAGCGCCATTAATGTACATAGCGCTTCGCAGCAGTAATACATGTGGTAATCCAATAAATAACAGATAATATTAATAACAGATCATGGGAATAAGTGCTTTAGACATTAAGGAAGAGGAGTCCCTGCTCCGAGGAGCTTACAGTCTAATTGGTAGGTAGGGAGAACGTACAGAGACATTAGGAGGGAGTTCTGGTAAGTGCATCTGCGGGGGGCCAAGCTTTATGTGCCATGTGTTCAGAATATTCACAGTGCTATTCATATGCTTCTTTAAGCAAGTGTGTCTTAAGGTGGGTCTTAAAGGTGGATAGAGAGGGTGCTAGTCGGGTACTGAGGGGAAGGGCATTCCAGAGGTGAGGGGCAGTCAATGAAAAAGGTTTAAGGCGGGAGAGGGCTTTAGATACAAAGGGGGTAGAAAGAAGACATCCTTGAGAAGAACGCAAGAGTCTGGATGGTGCATAACGAGAAATTAGGGCTGAGATGTAAGGAGGGGCAGAAGAGTGTAAAGCTTTAAAAGTGAGGAGAAGAATGATGACGGAGCTCCCGGCGGCCATATGATCCCTTTTTAATTGTTAACAGCTGCATCTAATTGTCTGCACAGGTTGGTGGAGGGTATAAATGTTTTCCATGGGCAGTGTTCTCTAGCACGCCCCTGAGGAAGGTCCTATACAGGACCGAAACGTTGGAATTTTTGTGCCTGTCTTTCTTCAATATATTCGTTTATTACCCTGAATGCTGTTTTGTTTCCCATTGGGTTACACTGATTGAATACTATAGAACATGCACCTACCCTACCCAAGCCAGAGAAGTGCCTGCTGACACCATTTTCTATATATATGTAATGGATTTTCTGACCTGGCCTGACCCACCCAATCTCACATTGGCCCCCTGTGGTCTAACCAGTCCCCATTACACGGTCGTGTCTGGTGGTGCACCGGTTGGCAACAGGACTCCTGAGTCTCCCGCATGATGTTGTGTGGGGATTGCCAACCCAGACAGGCAGCTGAGGTAGTGGGTATGAGTCCTACCTATATCCAGTGCAGCGCCTCCACCTCATCAGGATCTCTGCGTCCGCAAGGAGATGGTTCTGATGAGGAACTCCTTCTCTGTGGTGCCTTCCCCTGCTGAGTAATTCCAGACTCACACAGTGAAGTGTCTTATTCAAGGTCATTCTTTATTGCTTGATGTGGGCTAGCTGCCCCTCGCAGTAAGTCACTTAGCCACACATTGGGCCGTGTACTCCTTTCAAAGGTACACCCTCCCAATGGAGTGGGATCCCCTCTCCCCTCAGGGAAATCACCCCTGTGCCAGGTCACTGGACACAGTATGGTGTGCACAGCTAGCTGCTGATTGAAATATACTAAGGCCCCTAGTTACAGCACTAGTGACCTCCTGCTTCCAGGTCTCTCTGCAGACCTGCTCCTTACTCCAACAACACACACTAACTTTTGAACAGTGCAGTGCCTTATATCTTCAGGGGGCAGGCACATCTCTGATGTCACTAACAAGGGACTCAGAGTATGTAGCTCCTCCCATCCACACATAGGGCACCTCACCAGGGTGTGAGGGCAAACCTCCATGATTACTACTGGAGAGATGACTGCAGTCCATTTTACAGCATGGCTACATTCTCCCCCTGGTGAATCCCAACGATCCGTCTGGGACCTAAATTTATGTACCTTCTCTGGGAAGCACTGAAAAATGGAACACATAATTGGTTACAACATTTGAACTTCATAGTAAAAGGGTATCGCACAAAGCACGCCCTGACCAGCAGGCACTAACTCGTGCAACAGCTGTCCTGCACCTCCTAATAATAGTGACGTGGATCGGTTTCTTTACTTCCCGACCCCCCCATATCCAGGACCACAACGTTGTACTCACGCGGTAGCCCATTTTCTGGTCTGTATACTACCTTGTGCTTGTAGATGCTCCGCCCTATGCTCCATACCCGCATGAGCTGCGCAATTCTCTCCTCGGCCTTGTGCCCAGTAATGGCGCCACCCTTATTCACCATATAGTGTTCGATTGTCTCCCTCAACCACCTGTCCCTATTGCCCTCAATCTCCTGCATGAGGGGTTCAGGAACATAAGGATATTCCAGGCCGTGGGAATTTTTATACTTGGTGATAATGGCCCTCTCCCCCCGACTGGCACGGGTCAACTTAGCATTGCCCGCCTTTCCGGGTAACACCCACGATAGGGGCTCATCCGAGTCTACCAGATCCGTTAATCTAGTGGGACCCATGGGCTCTATGTTATGGTGGCGAATCTGGTACCACCGCTCCTGCATTTCCCTTTTCCGCTCTTCGGCAGTAAACTCCCCACGAGCCCACCAGTAATCAACCACATCCTCCCGCTCTAGCAGGAACCGAGTACGGTCCATCCAACCCACATAACCCTCGAATAAGGGGGCCCACCACCGGGTCTCCCTAAACTCTTCAGGGGCAGATTCTATGGAGGCCCCTTCCTCTTGCTCTCCCCAGGACACCCCAGATGTCCCGGTAGATCGGGAATTAGGCCGCCCTACCTGCTTGGGCCTATTTGCTAATGTTACGCTCACCATGCTAGAGCAATCGCTGGAGATTGATACTTCCTGCGAATAACCTCCACCCACCGACCCGTCATCTGATGTGAAACCCCCCAGTCTCTCCCCAGTCCGTTCTTCGGAGGTACTTTGGGACCCTCCGGACACTCCCAAACTTAACAAGGACCCCCGAGAAAACGTGACCGGGACTGGGGCTTTAACTAAGGCGTGGGGTTGGGCATAAGGGCAGACGGTGGGTATCTGCGGGGTTCCGACCCGCTCACTTCCACTGCATTGTCCAGAGTTACCGCAAGGGCTCTCCGCTGGTTGAGTCTCACCGCTCTCCTTTCTCGCCGCCTACCAACTCTTCTTGGGACCGGGCGATCGGGAAGCACTGCCCGATCCGTGAGGTGTAGTCGTCTCTCCGGTTGTTCTGCCATGCCCGCCGGAAATGACGTCATCTACGAGGCCGGACGCTCCGCCATCTTGGGATGGGTCCCCAAGCGGGACCTCTTCCTCCACTACGACATCCGGAAGTTCCGCTGGGTTCTGCAGCACCGCCTGGGCCTGGTAACGCCTTTCCTCCGTCGATGTCGCAGTCAGAGCCAGGTAAGAACAAGGACTGCTCTTACCGCTCCGGGGTGTGGGTGTGGATCGACCCTCACCACTGGACCCGCCGGTCCCTGGAATCGAAGGACTCCGTCTCTCTGTCTTCCGCGGCACCGGTGACACCCGCTTCTTTTCACCAACAGCTCCGGTAAGTGGCTCTTTTCTCCCGTTACCGTCACAGGAGCTTGTGGTTTGCCGAATCACCGCACCGGACGACGCCATGGGCTCCTCGTCAGAGGAATCCACTTCCACCTTGCTTGGGGGCACCCCACGGGGTTACCGCCTTTTGGATTCTCGGCCGACACACCGGCCGATAGTCTTTCTTCCCTCGGGCTCAGTTTTGGCAACCGGCCCCGATCCCCATTCTCCGGGATCCGCAGCTTCTTTCCATAGCGCGCCGGGTAGCTCGGTTGACAGCATAGCCGCATTTCCACTGCTTCGACGGCCTGGTAGGGCACGAAAGTAGGCATGGGCCACATGTACTGGAGGCCACAGTGCGGGCAGTGTGCCGCTGTACCCACGGTACCACCGGGTAGTCTGCACTGCAAGCAGAGGCACGCCACCGTCTTGGTGCCCGCCACCCGAATCACCAGGAAGCCTCCTGGTGCCGAATAGGGTTGGGTGGATACCATATTATTCTCTTCCTTCTTACAGGCCATAGTCACGATAGGAGGTACTCGCAGCAGTGGTCTGTTCAGCGTACTGGTTCCTCGTGACTGACGAGCAGGGGCTGAGTTGCCAGCCACTCCCTTGTCCAGCTCCACCCTCATCTGGCAAAGCTGGAAGCCACCCCCACTTGTGGAGATTATGGGAGGGTCCTACAGTCTTATAGGATGTCCCGGAATTAGGGCTGTACTTTTCACAGTCCTGGGGGGCACGGCCTCAGGTTTCGCGCCACTACCCCCGACAGGGCGGGGTTCTTTCTTTGGCGCCAGTCCTGGCCAATTTCTTGCAGCCTTTTGGTTTGCAAAGTCCTCGTCCTCTTTTTCCCGGGAAGCACTGATTACAGGAACAACTTTCTTTAAGGGTGCGGCCGGCTCACCAGCTCCTCGCTCGGCAGGATCCGTTCCCACTGGACACAGTTGGAAACCACTCCCCCTGGTTGAGATTAGGGGGAGGTCCCACAGGTTGATCAGTTGACTTAGCACTGGGGCTGAGTTAGTCATTGTCCATGAGGGCGCGGCTGCAGCTTTCGTGCCATACCCCCCATCAGGGCGGGGTTTCCCTGTTGGCGCCACTCCTGGCCAACTCTCTGCAAGTCCAGCATGTGCAGAATTTTCTGCAATTAGTCCACGCGGTCTTCCAGGGAAGTGGGAGCTGCCATTTTGGGTTGCACTGTCAGTCTCTTTGAGCATTGAGGTAGCGTTTAACGGTTTGTATGCCGACTGACAGTTAATATCATAATGTTCTCCTCAGTGTCCTCAGGGGTAGTACCCCTAGGTCCTAGGCAGGACCAAAATGGCGCGGCCACAGCTTTCGCGCCACTCCACAACAAGTTTGCCAAAGTCACATCAGTAGCTTGCTCTTCAGCGGAACGCACACTACATGCGCTCCCTCCATCTGCCTCCGTCCGCCATTTTGGACCTTCCGCACCGCGCGGATCCTCCATTCTTACGGTCGCCATATGGTTGCTGTATTTACTGTGATTGTACATGGAGCTCCTCTCTGCGGGGCAGCTACCACACCGGTACAATAAAGATTGCCTTGATGCACCACCTTGTGAACCTAATGTAGGCTGGACTCGTGTTTGCACTACCTCAGGCTAGGCTCACTCTATCTGTGTCTGCTGTATCTCCTTCCTCCCAGTCTGTGCTCCCTTCGGTAAGTGGTCTGGAATGGGCTAGAGTACTCTGGCTCTTCCATGCAGTACTTGGGGCGTCTACCTACTGTTGGCTAGCCTAGCGCAGACCCTGTCCAGAATCCCTGACCTCGTTAACAGGCTATCACTTCAGGCATCTTACCAACTAGCACTACCTCAAGATGACTAGAACAGCTATAGCCCTTCTCCAAACCTCCAACTCCTTTCAGGCCCCTAGGTCGTCCCTGCGAACTGACAATACTCCATACTGACTACCCCTAGGCTCCGTCCCAACACAGCACAAAGTGGCAGCATACACTCTCCCTGTTTCCCAGTGTGCCTAGCAAAAGCCTGTCCTGTTGACAGGTATATATCTCAGCAGTGCCTCCAAATGTAACGAATTTTCTTACCTGGCCTGACCCACCCAATCTCACATTGGCCGCTGTGGTCTAACCAGTCCCCATTACATGGTCGTGTCTGGTGGTGCACCTGTTGGCAACAGGACTCCTGAGTCTCCTGCATGATGTTGTGTGGGGATTGCCAACCCAGACAGGCAGCTGAGGTAGTGGGTATGAGTCCTACCTATATCCAGTGCAGTGCCTCCACCTCATCAGGATCTCTGCGTCCGCAAGGAGATGGTTCTGATGAGGAACTCCTTCTCTGTGGTGCCTTCCCCTGCTGAGTAATTCCAGACTCACACAATGAAGTGTCTTATTCAAGGTCATTCTTTATTGCTTGATGTGGGCTAGCTGCCCCTCGCAGTAAGTCACTTAGCCACACATTGTGCCGTGTACTCCTTTCAAAGGTATACCCTTCCAATGGAGTGGGATCCCCTCTCCCCTCAGGGAAATCACCCCTGTGCCAGATAACTGGACACAGTATGGTGTGCACAGCTTGCTGCTGATTGAAATATACTAAGGCCACTAGTTACAGCACTAGTGACCTCCTGCTTCCAGGTCTCTCTGCAGACCTGCTCCTTACTCCAACAACACACACTAACTTTTGAACAGTGCAGTGCCTTATATCTTCAGGGGGCAGGCACATCTCTGATGTCACTACCAAGGGACTCAGAGTATGTAGCTCCTCCCATCCACACATAGGGCACCTCACTAGGGTGTGAGGGCAAACCTCCATGATTACTACTGGCATCCCTGTTACTTACCAGGCCTTACTGGCAGCAGGAGAGATGACTGCAGTCCATTTTACAGCATGGCTATATATATATATATATATATATATATATATATATATATATATATATATATATATATATATATATATATATATATATTATAATAAAAAACAAATAGTCAATATCGTTCTTTGGCTAACGAAATGCTTTTATTTGTGCGAGCTTTCGAGATAAACTGATCTCTTCTTCGGGCGAAGTTACAATGGAAAAAGCAAGAAAGGTTTTACTTTAAATCAGCCTGGAATGTTAACTGTGGATGAAACCTATCCCTCCCCCTGTGCAGTATGTGATTTATGACTTTAGGTTTTAAATGGTCCATGAATGTTTGTGATGTAAGTGTGTGTGTGTATGTGTGTAAATATAAATTTATAAAACGCCCACAGTGTATACAGCGCTTTACAAAAGGTGTGTGCGGAGGGGGAGTATATACCAATGGTGTTGGTGGGTGTTGAAATTTAAGAGGGTGTTGAATTACTATAAATGTGTGTGCTTACTATGTAGTCCGTTTTGGTACAGATGCAGCCAGCAGTATCCGACGACTTGCCTGAGAAAACACTGTGGCTATCTCACCGTAAACTCTGCAACATTTCTGCAACATTTCTGTGAGATTCTGCAGCCAGACTAATGGCCCACCAGATTAACACAGGGGGGGTCCGTGCATCCCATTCAGTTTGAATGGGACTGCATGGACCCCGCTGTGTTAATCTGATGGGCCATTAGTCTGGCTGCAGAAATCTCAAAGAAATGTTGCAGCGTAACTGTGAGATAGCCCCAGATTTTCCACGGCAAGTCGTCGGATACAGGTGGCTGCATCTGTATATAGGGATAGAATTACATTGCATATTTGTATGTATAAGAGACTGGTTTGTGTGCATATATATAGCGCAGTGTTTATTGACATGGGATTACTGAAACAACATATATTTATTTATATATATATATATATATATATATATATATATATATGTTGTTTCAGTAATATATATATATATATATATATATATATATATATATATATATATTAGGTTCTCTGTTCGTGTTTATTGTGTTTTTGTATGTGTATGGAGCTTTCTCATTGTATAGTGTATGACATGCATGTGTGTATTGTGTGTGTATCTGGTGTGCATATGTCTGTGTTTGGTATATTGGCCGCCCAAATCTTAAGCCGATTGATCTTTTCTCCGGGGGTAAAACAACTCCTGGTTATATAGATTTGTAACATACTTATAATGGTATCTGAGGACAGGGAAAGCTAATTAGTTGCTGTGATAATCTCAAATAAAAAATCATACATCTTTGTAAATATGAGTGATTACATGTTACTTACATATTATTTTATTTTTCTTAAGATATAATTTATTTAACAAATGTTCCTGGGTTTTAAGTGATCTCAGCTATCATTTATTTTTGTTGGCAGGTTCTGTAACACTGACTTAGCAACAGTTTAAAGAAATGTTAAAATATATTTTGCTTTTCTGTCTTTGTATTCTGGAATAAATCAGGCGTGGTACTGCATATGTAGTCACTTTGATACATTTGGGGAAAAAGGTCAGCAGAACTGGGATTTAAGAGCATGGGTAAAAATACTGGATACAATTAAATGTACAATACATATAAATTATATTCAAATTGAATTTGGCATTTTTCGAATAATGCTCTTTTGTTTTATTTTTCCAAAACCAATTAATTTTCCTGGCCAATGGCAACTCACCTAAGCACAATGTAGATGATTAATATATAAATGCATACAGTGTTACTGTAGTTGCTGACTGATGATATTCTGTGAAAAATAGTAATCTAAAAGGCGTTATTTTTATATCTTGAAAAAGGTCACAGTGGGGACCGATACATTGAGTCAATAAATGTCATTATTTTTAAGTGAGTTAATAAATGTCATTATTTTTGAGTATAGGAGTGCCTGTCCTGTTTTCCTTTATTGGACGGTATGCACGCTCCCTTTACCTTAATTTCATATCCTGTTTTGTGTGTGCGCTGTTCCTGATATATATATATATATATATATATATATATATATATATATATATATATATATATATATGTGCTGTATGCTGGGTGATAATGGGGAAAGGCGGGGTTGCAGACCTGCCTAAGACATGCAGATGAGCATACAGTTGTATTTGCATATATATATATATATATATATATATATATATATATATATATATGCAAATACAACTGTATGCTCATCTGCATGTCTTAGGCAGGTCTGCAACCCCGCCTTTCCCCATTATCACCCAGCATACAGCACATAGATAGATAGATATATATATATATATATATATATATATATATATATATATCAGGAACATATATCAGTGGTATATATACCACTATTAATGTTATGGTGGATAAAAAAAGTGACTAAAACCCTCCACAGTAAAGCATAAAGCAACTGTAAATATTCCTGTATATTCATTTGCATGTCTTAGACAGGTCTGCAACCCTGTCTTTCACCATTATCACCCAGTAAACAGCACTTTCACTGCAGCAAGGGATTCTGGGAAATGACATGCAAATGAGCACACAGTGCCACCTTTTATCTCATGCTCACATTACATGAGCAACCCTTAGTCAATGCATGCTGCTTTAAACACAGCTTTTAAGCAAGGACTTGGGAGATGCAAAGTCAGTTAACCCACTCACAGACATGTTTCAACCTTTATGGGTATCATCAGTGTGAGGTTGGCTCGCTGACATTTGCTCAAATGCTCATTTTAGCAAATGTCAGCGAGCCAACCTCACACTGATGATACCCATCAAGGTTGAAACATGTCTGTGAGTGGGTTAACTGACTTTGCATCTCCCAAGTCCTTGCTTAAAAGCTGTGTTTAAAGCAGCATGCATTGACCAAGGGTTGCTCATGTAATGTGAGCATGAGATTAAAGGTGGCACTGTGTGCTCATTTGCATGTCATTTCCCAGAATCCCTTGCTGCAGTGAAAGTGCTGTTTGCTGGGTGATAATGGTGAAAGACAGGGTTGCAGACCTTTCTAAGACATGCAAATGAATATACAGGAATATTTACAGTTGCTATATATATATATATATATATATATATATATATATATATATATATATATATATATATATATATATATATATATGTTTCTCCCTAATCTCCAGCAGCTGCTTGCTACCTCCCCATTGGGCCTCAGCCCTGCTCAGCCAACCTCTGGTAAATTGGCTGAGCATAATCTTTCATCCTGAACGTAGTGCTTACCTCAAAACCTCCGCTGTCTTGTCCTGTTGCATTGTGCATTCTGTTTTTGTTTGTTCCTCAGTGTTTTGACATTGGCTTGTACCTGGACCCTTGATCTCTCTACCTCGACCTCGGTTGCATCTGGACCTCTACCATCTCCACTCCTCGACCCTGGCTACCCTCTACCACCATACGACCTCTCCAACCCCTGAACATGGCGAGTATTACGACTACCCTCACTTCTCCAACCCTGACCCGGCTACACGACTATCACTCTACACTCCGGACGCACTCACGCAGCTGGAGGTCGGTTCATACTAACATCCCCACCTCAGCCTAGCGGTCCCGTCCTGTTTGTGGTGAGCACCTGTTACAATTCCAAAAAATATTATTAGAAGATTCAGAGTGCATCTTACATAATAGTTTGACTATACTTCCCCCTTAAGATTTGTTTTTAATCTAAATATTTTAAATTGTCCAGTCTTGTTCGCCAAACTTTCAGCCAAAATCCAGTCCTTGTTTTTCATTAAAAAGTAAGATAAATGTCTCCTGCCATAAATGCTCAGTTGATTATTAGTATAGTATGTTTTGAAAATATGTCAACAAATTTAAGTGAGGTACTATCATTGTTGTTTTGGTTCTAAAAATTATTATTTTTGTAGTTTTGATAAAACTTTTTAATGTCTTGGATTTTATTTTTATTTTTTTCAAAAAAACAAATAATTTTTCAAACTAAAACTTTTGTTCTCATCTCTATTATATAAATATATGTATCACATCTATGTCATCATCATCATTATCAACATCATCATTATCATCCCTTGTCATCCTTATCCATTGTCATCATCATCCCTTGTCGTCATCCTCCTCATCATCAAAATCTCTTATCATCATCATAATTGTCATCGTCATCATCATCCCTTGTCGTCATCGTCATCATCATCCCATGTCATCATGATCATCATCATTATCATCCCTTGTCATCCTCGTTATCGTCATAATCATCATCATCCCTTGCATCGTCGACCATCATCAGTATCGCTTGTCATCCATCATCATCCCTTGTAAGCCATCATATCATTCCTTATCATCCATCATAATCCTCATCATCACCATCAGCATCCCTTGTCATCCATCACCAACTTCATCCCTTGCCATCATCCTCATCACCATTATGCCATGTCATCATCATCACCATCATCCCTTGTCATCCGCTGCAGGCCTCCCCAATGATCACCATGTATTTGCTCTACCAAATTTTCTGATTTTATCCTCCCATATTACTTTTGGTCATCAACTTGGTCTTTTAATCTATCTTGGAATCCAGTTGAGTACTGTACCATCTTTGTCTCATGTGATGATATCACAGACTTTGTTTGGGTCCTAACCCATTTGTTCTTTTTGCTGTCTATTCAAGGAAATATCCAGCATACTTCTCTTGATATTTCTTTATGTTGTCTGAAGCTTCTGAATTATCATTATCCTAAACTGAGTCGAAAATCATATTTTTTACTTCAGGAAATCACTTCTTGTATGACTTGGATGTGGTCCATTTAGGGTCCAAGTTTCACATCTATACGTGAGCACAGGAAGAATAAGATGTCAAAAACTTTATTCTTGAGGCCAAGTTCAAGGTTCCCTTGGAATATTGTTTTGTTTCTTCAAAATGCACTACATCCCATCTTTATTCTCCTACTGATTTAATTAAAATGGTACCCATCCATTGTCATTTGCAGGCTAAGGTAGACTTGGTCTTTGACTTCTTATAGTTCTATCCCATTTATTTAAATCTTTGCAGACTTGACACATTTGTTAAACATCACTTTGGTGTGGTTGATAGTCATACAGAGGCCCACATTCTTACTTGCCTTGGTGAGTTAACAAAATTGTTGCTGGGGGTCTTCTGGACTTGTGGCCAAAATAAAAATGTGATCGAAAATTGTAGATGACTGAAATATTCAAAGCTGATTTTGTTTTAATTTTTCTTCCTAATCTAATTTCGAACAATTCTTAGTTTTACAGAGAAAAGCTTTCGTGACATGGTGTCTCCCTGCCGCACTCCCTTGCTGATCCTTATCTTGTCTGTATCTTCATGTAATCTAAAGGTCGTTGTGGCACTTGTAAATGTTCTAATATCAATGTAAGTTTCTTCAACATCTTGTCTTCTTAATGCATCTAGCACCACTGAGGTGTAGAAAGGAGAATCAAATTATTTTTTGGAATCAATGAATCCTAAACTGAGTCGAAAATCATATTTTTTACTTCAGGAAATCACTTCTTGTATGACTTGGATGTGGTCCATTATGTTATATCAACTGTGAATTCCTGCTTGTTTTCTAGGGTGGGCAAGGTCCGAGGTTTGTTGTAGCAGATTAGTGAGTATCTCCATGAAAATCTTGTAAGTCATTAGGAGTAGACTGATTGGACTGTAGTTCTTGAGGTCTTCTTTATCTCCTTTCTTGTGGATGAGCATAACTATAGCATTGCCCCATTGCTATGGAAGTTTCCAGTTCTTCAAGCAGTATGTTAAGAGTTTTGCAAGAATGTTTTCTACTTCTTCCCCAGCTGCTTTCAACATTCTAGTTGTAATTCTCTCTTAGCCATGGGCCTTCCCATTCTTCATGGATGTTATTACTTTTTCCACTTCTTCTGGAAGGACACATGGTACATCATTGGTGGTTTCTTTCTCCCCTGCTGGATTATGCCCTGTCATCTGTGTTTACCTACAATTTCATGTAAAAGTCCTCAACTCTCTTTACAATAAGTGCACAATCTTTTATTGTTGATCCATCATCTTGTTTGAGTGCAATGATTACCTTCTTCCTAACCATAAATCACTGTTTTGTCTTCTTTAAGCTTTTGTTATCTTCAATAGTCTTCTTCATCATGTCGCAGTTACATTTTCTTACATTTTCAGTTATAGGTTTGTGGATTGTCTTGCATAGCTCTGCATATTCAATTCTTATTCTTGCATCTTGGGATTGTTTAATTTCTTGACGTCTCCTCAGTAATTGTTTTATCTCATCAGATATTTTCTAATCCTATTTTTTGCTAGCGATTCCTCCAGTTTTTCTGCACTTTCAACAACAATCTTCAGAAGTTCTTCAAAATTATTTGTTAAAGTGTCCCCGTACATTTGCGCCTTCCCTCAAATCCTTATCTCACTGCCTCAAAAGTGCCTCAAAGGTGGCAATGGGTGTTCATAAAGATGTATAGTGTCACGTGTGTTGGTAGGTTAAACTATATTATGAAAGCTTAAACAAATACCTGGTTAAAGTGGGAAAAGTAATTTGCCAACATGCAAATGAAGTTGGCATGGCAAGTATGTAACACACCAAAAAGTCCCCGGTGTGTCCTTCGATCCCTGAAGGTTGGAATGTTCCTGGGCTTGACAGCATTCAGCAAGAAGGCATCAAGGCACAGGGTGCTAAGCATCCCTTGAGGTTAAACAAAACCTGTCATTTAAACCTAAACCTGGTTACGTAGAACTGCCAGCCTCTCTCTCCAGTGAAGAAGCACTGCAAGAACTGGAAAATGAACTTCAAAAGATTAAAGTGGATATTGTTAACCTTAGTGAAGTTAGAATAGATGAACACCTCATTGAGCTCAAGAGTGGACACCTATTTTATTACAGAAGTACAGATAATGGAAGAATCCGTGTAGTAGGCTTCATGATTAACAAGAGATGGAAAAACAACATAGTGGAGAATGAAAGCTCATCAGAAAGAGGAGTCAGAATCGTCATTCAGTTGTATGCTCCAAAATCAAGTCACACAGACAATGAAGACTTCTACAAAGACTTCTACCATGAAATCAACCAGCTTAACGACAAAGGAAATTGTCACCTAAAGATTGTTATGGGAGATTTCAATATAAAGATTGGTGCCCATCAGAAAGATGAAGCATCAGTTGGTAAGTATGGTTACGATAACAGGAATGAACGTGGGGACAGATTGGTAGAATTTGTAGAATGTGAAATCTTCTACATCCTTAATTCATTCTTCAAGAAGGAACCAAATAGAAAATGGACACAGAATGAACCAAATGGAGTAAAGAATCAAATGGACAATATCATAACTAGGCAAAAATAGAGGATGGCAGCACTCGATAGGAAAAACACAGTTTTTTAAATATTCCTTACAGGGAGGATGCTCACACAGAAGGTGGTCTATTCAAAGCAGTTGCATTTTAATTTTTACAAGAAAACATGCAGATGATACAACGTTTCAAGCCACACGGGCCCTTCGTCAGGTCTTAAAGCCACACATTTTGAGGGGAAGAACATTATAATAGATTTGTAGTTTTACCATTTTGGCAGTTTCTTTTTGATTAACTGTATGCTAGCTAACAAGAAACATGTGATGGAAGACTTCACAGTCCTTAACCATTTTGACACATGGAGTGATCACTGATTGGTTCACTGCAGATTACATTTGAATGCGAAGTTAAAAAGAGGAAAACTTATTAAAAAGAAGACAAAACAATCAACTTAAAGAACAACAGCAAAGAATTTCAACAAGAACAGAAAATTTGCTTCAGCGTGCTTAATATATATATATTATATTATATAATATATGTGTTTATATTGTGACAACCACATCACGTTGAGGTCCCTTTTATCCCAAATAGGGCCGGAAACACAGTACTTCTATTTACGTGGTGTTTATTTATAGGGGTTTAAGTAACGTATTCGCAGATCCACCGTCCCTTTTAAGAAAACCAAACTAAAATCAAAACATAAATAAATGCCTATCCCTGTCAGGGAGCTTACTGACTTCTTCAGGCCCTTACTATCAGGGCCGCCAGCTAAGCCGGTTGTCAGCCCAAAACATGCCCTGGCATCGGCAATAAAGTAACAGTACAGTCTTTGTAAACAATAGAAAGGGTTTTGCTTATCTTAGTCCATCTGGCAATGTCCCTGCTTCAGCACGGCTCTCTCAGCAGCTTCTCTCACACCGCTTCAGCACGGCTCTCTCAGCAGTTTCTCTCACACTGCTTCAGCACGGCTCTCTCAGCAGCTTCTCTCACGCTGCTTCAGCACGGCTCTCTCAGCAGCTTCTTTCACAATCTGCCAACTTCTTTAACCAGCCTTTGGTAGCTGGGGAGGTCCTTCTCTGAGGGTAAACCGGTCAGTCTCTCTCACTGCCTCTGGCTTTCTGGGTCAGGCTCAGCCTGTGACCAAACACTTCCTTGTTTTCAGGAGTTCAGCCCAGGCTGATTAATTAGATTTCAGGTGTTCTTGACAACTCCAGGGAGGATTAACTGGTTGAGTGCTGGAAGGTACACATATCCTCCATTCCAGCCTACTGAGTCAGTGACTGTCACATAGCCTCCCCACCAGCTCATTCCTACTGGGGTGAGCGACCAGTGCACACTTACTGTGCACCCACACCAAAGACGTCCTTTCTTTCCATCTTTTCTTAGTCTTACAGTTGAAAAATCTTCCCTTTGGGACACTTACCAGGCCTTCTGGGCCTGCAGACTGGTCCTTCACTACCTCTTTATCATGTTCCGGCCGGAGTCTAGGGTTGAAGTTCCGCCTTTGTTGTGTTCCCTTCTGCAAATGTTCCTGAGCATCCTGCTGTCTATTAGCTCTCTCTGCCAGGACTCTACGCCACTCTGTGACCTTGATCTGCAAATCCTGACTATGCATCTCTGTCTTTTTCCTCTTGTGCTCAGAGTTTCCCTTACTCTGTAGAAGAGCCTTGATCGTGGTCAGCTCATTGCATACACTTGGCAGTGAGTTTTTGGCCTTTTCTTGTGAAGACAGAAACTCTGCTTTAGCGGTGATGGCTTTTGGACTTTTTTCCATCAGCGTACCTTCAGTGTTGGGTTTCACATAATTTATCTTTATAACTTCAATTTGGGTGGGGGTCTTATCAACCCTAAGTGCACCCCATGATGCCGCTCTATTACCGTCGGCAGACTCGTAGGCTTGGGCCTTTCTTTCTTGTCCCTTTAATTTACTCAGTTGGGAGTGTTGCTGGATAACCTGTGAAGTCTTTCTCATCTTACGAACATGGACACACTTCAGTCCCATTCTCAACTGTCTCTTCACAGTGGCTGCCTTCCTTGTAAGGAATCCACTATGGGTCCCATGGGTACTGCAGTACAACTGGCTTCTTACTGTGCTACTACATCACACTTTGGTCTTCCCATTCCGTTCCTTGTGGACAGTAGACTGTAACACTGCAACGGTATTGCAGTCACGCTTCCTGGTGCGCCTCACTTGCTTTATTTCTACCGTCCTCTTTTCCATGGACCGCTTCTGTGACCCAAGTGTCTGTCTAAGGGTGGTACTGTAACGTCTTTCTCCAACTTCAGCTGAGGAACCTCCTGCTGGGCAGCCTTAGAGTCCAACGTAGCATCCTGCTCAGTCTTCAGAGCCTCAAGCTCCTCCCTCAGGTCGCGCTTTGGCTTCTCTGTCATCTTGGGGCCAGCACACTCAGACTCCAGGTTCTTCCTCAAGTTTTGAAAGCAGTCCTTCTGTATGTTTTTTCCCACTCAGTGCGGCTGCTAGTTCAGCTTCTTTGAAGTTGAGTCGTGATTCCAGATCTGTCAGCTGATTCAGAGCAAGGTTTAACTCTGTTACTTTTTCTCTATTCTTGACCTGTAGCTGCTGGTGCTCCTCCCGGACCTTATCCAGCTCCAGCTGCAGCCGGCCCCCTCATTGGCCATGTGGTCCAGCTGCTTGTAGATGTCGGCCATCTCCGTTTCACAGCGTAATGTCAGGCACCTCACCTGACGGACAGACACCTCCTCCCTTTCGACGAGCTGCATCTTGCGCTCAGCAACCTGCGTTTGCAGCTCTTCAATTTGATCCTGCAAGTCGCCTCTCAGGGCCTTCACTTCTTCCCGGTGCTTGCTCTGAGTCTGCGTCAGTGCAGCCTTCATCTTTTGGAGCTCTGCAGTGTTTGTCGCCAGGATCGCCGCTGCTTCTGTTTTCCAGGCTTCTTTCTCCTTGGCATACTGACTCATGGAGATGGAGTTACCTCTCTGCTTCTCCAGTTCTTGCTCCAGTCTCTGGACCTTTTCGCACTCCCTCTCAAGGGTTTCCTTCAACATACCAAGCTCTGTGTTTAGACTGTGGCCCTCCTGGAGTGAGTGTTCCACCTCTGCGCTGAGAGCGTGAACCTCTTGTAGAGCCTTCCCGTATTTCTGTTTGAGGTTAGCAATCAGTTTGTCCGATTTGTTCTTCTTTTCCTCCATGGTAGCAATTGAGGCGTTGGCATTTTCTAGACCAGTCGTCACCTCCTTCAACTCACTCCATAAGAGACAGTCTGTTTCCTTCAAAGCCGCGTACTCTTGTAAAGCTGGGAGTATACACCTCTGTAACTCGGCGCTCACCTCTTGCTCCTTCCTGCTACACTCGCTCCTTCATCAATCCCGGCCACAGGACTTCATAATCATGGCAGGCAGCTTGGAGTGCAGAAATTAAAGCCTCTTTATCCTGGATCAAGGATTCAGCTTCCCTTTGCTCCTCCATTTCCTTAGCCACCGTTCCCATGACCATTTTGCCCGTCACTCCGGTATGCAGCACATCTCGGCGCCTTTCTGACGCATGACCTGACAGCGCAGGTTCAAGTGGCTCGGTCACTTCCTCTGTGACTTGAGGAACAGTTTTCTTTTTCTTCTTTTTCTTTCTTTTTGCTTGATTAGCTCCAGAGATATCAGTGGTACTGGGCACACACACACTGGTATCAGCTTCCACATCTTGCTTGCACTCCCAGGGCCTTGTTTGCTTTTGCAGCTGTTTGTTTTTGAAAATTTGGGGACACATCTTCCATGTGACCTACTCCACGACAGGCTCAGCATACTAAATTAATCTGGTATGAGTCGTCGTCATCATCATCATCATCATCATCATCATCATCATCATCATCATCATCATCGTATGGCCTGAAGGGACACTGTCTTGTATGATTGCGTACATTGCAAAACAAACATTTCATGTCGGCCATTTAAAAAACCCAGTAGGGAAATTCTGACACTCAGCACTTTGCTTATGGCGTTATCTTTATACACCGCACTTGCTAGCTGCAACTTCACTCACTGCAACAAAAGGCATTCGTTTTACACAGCAATCCTTTCATACCCCACGTGGCAAATTTTACAACCAGCACTTGATAGCTGTTAATTCACTCACTTCAGCAAAAGGCATTAGCTTTTCCTACAGCACTTGCTAGATGCAATTTCCACTTTCTTCAGAAAAATTTAGTTTTCTGCTTGAGTTCAGTACCTTTCAATCTTCTGACCTCTGGGTGCTATTGCATCCACATTACATACATTTTCTGTGCATGCTGTAGCATAACTGGTCATACACATTGGGTCAAACTTTGCTTGCTTTTCACTTCAGTTGGGCGGTCATTTTAAATCCCCGCATTTATCTTCAACCCCACAGTTTCCGCTGCATGGTGCCTTAGGGACAGCCCGCATTCTCCACCATATGTGACAACCACATCACGTTTGGTGATCACGTTATCCCAAATAAGGCCGGAAACACAGTACTTCTATTTACGTGTGGTTTATTTATAGGGGTTTAAGTAACGTATTCGCAGATCCACCGTCCCTTTAAGAAAACCAAACAAAATCAAAACATAAATAAACACCTATCCCTGTCAGGGAGCTTACTGACTTCTTCAGGCCCTTACTGTCAGGGCCGCCAGCTAAGCCGGTTGTCAGCCCAAAACATGCCCTGGCATCGGCAATGAAGTAACAGTACAGTCTTTGTAAACAATAGAAAGGGGTTTGCTTATCTTAGTCCATCTGGCAATGTCCCTGCTTCAGCACGGCTCTCTCAGCAGCTTCTCTCACACCACTTCAGCACGGCTCTCTCAGCAGCTTCTCTGACGCTGCTTCAGCACGGCTCTCTCAGCAGCTTCTTTCACAATCTGCCAACTCCTTTAACCAGCCTTTGGTAGCTGGGGAGCTCCTTCTCTGAGGGTAAACCGGTAAGTCTCTCTCACTGCCTCTGGCTTTCTGTGACCAAACATTTCCTTGTTTTCAGGAGTTCAGCCCAGGCTGATTAATTAGATTTCAGGTGTTCTTGACAACTCCAGGGAGGATTAACTGGTTGAGTGCTGGAAGGTACACATATCCTCCATTCCATCCTACTGAGTCAGTGACTCTGTGACAATATATATATATATATATATATATATATATATATATATATATATATATATATATATATATATATATATATATATATATATATATATATACAGTGTTCGACAAACCTATACATTTGCTCGCCCCGGGCGAGTGGATTTAACATCGTGGCGAGCAACTATTGGCCCAAACAGCATACGTTTGGTACTAGGTGGCGAGTAGATTTTTTTGTGTGGCGAGTAGATTGTTTGGTGATATGTCAACCACTGTATATATATATATATATATATATATATATATATATATATATATATATATATATATATATATATTATAATACCCACACCACGTTGCAGTCTCTTTTAGTCCCAATTGAAGGCTGGAAACACTATATTTCTCTATATGGGGTTTATTTACAGGGATTCAATCATACAACAGGCCCACCGTCCCTTTAAGTCAAAACAAATCATAAAATACCTATTCCCGATAGGGAAAATAACTTATCTTTTCTTCAGCCCTTTCTAACGATAGCTGGCCAACTATACTGGTTGAGACAAATGTGGAGAGGTCCCGGCTCAGCCTATAGTAATTTAATATAAAATATATTTACTTATCTAGAGTAGTGCTATCAGGACTAAAACATATGTATAGCACGAAACAGAAAAGAGACCCTATGAGATGCACACTATACTAATAAAGGAGATGTGTAGCGTATTATTCCAGTCTCACCGCTATACATCTCCTGTAGTCCTTTGTGACTACAGCGCTCTCATTTAGGTTTTAATCGTCGTTGATTTGTGGTATGTTTAGTTCCTTTTTTTAATAAAACGTTATTATTTTTATATTAGTAGAGTAGTGTGCATCTCACAGGGTCTCTTTTCTGTTTCGTGCTATACAACTATACTGGTTCCCAGCTTAAAACATGCCCTGGCATATGCACCCTACATGAACACTCTTAAGACAACAATAAAGTGTTTTATCTGTTTGGAGCAGGTGTCCCCGCTTCAGCACGGTCTCTCCTCCTTTCCATCCTAGGGGAACTCGGCCACACGTGAGCTCAGAGAAACTCCTCTGTAGGTCCACTGTCAAGGGCTATGCCAGCCTTCCTTCTTTAGCTGGGGAGCACTTCTCTGTCCCCTTCTCTGGGACAGCAATCTCTCACTCTGTATCTTTCTGCATGTGTCTCTCACACATGGCATGTCTGTTGTCACTTCCTGACTATTCAGACCAGGCTGATTAGCTTCAGCTGAACTAGCTACTGTAAAGATTAACTCTCTGAGAGCTGAAAAGTACACTTACTGCACTGTTCCAGCACCTAGAGATACCTGATGGTATCACAATATATACAGTGCTTGACAAAAATCTACTCGCCAGGCCAAAAGATCTACTCGCCACTTAGTCCCACCCCTATCCCAGCCCCACATTTAAAAAAAGAAATTGAATAAATTCCTAGTAAGAACTAATAACAACATTCGTTTTTGACATAACAGTTTATTTATATCTTACCTGATCCGCAGTCCCTCAATGTCCAGGTACCCTCATTCCTGCAATGTTATACAGTATGTTGGAGGGGAGGTGTTCCCTACCTGTCTTCTGGGTTAGGGGGGATTCCGATGTCTCCCGTGTGAAGCTTGAGTCAGATCTTGGAGAAAGCAGTCTAGGCTATTTCGGTATAGATATAGGGCAGTTAAGATATATAGGGTAAATAAAATATCCAGATCCAGAGTGGGAGACAGAGAGAGTGGGAGGGTGTATGAGAGAGAGAGTGTGTGAGAGAGAGAGAGTGTGTGTGTGAGAGAGAGAGTGTATGAGAGAGAGTGTGAGACAGAGTGTGAGACAGAGACACAGAGAGACTGAGAGAGAGAGAGAGAAAGAGATGACAGAGAGAGACAGAGAGAGACAGAGAGAGAGACAGAGAGAGAGACAGAGAGAGAGAGACAGAGAAAGCGACAGAGAAAGTGAAAGACTAAGAGAGAGTGAGATACAGAGAGAGATACAGAGAGACAGAGAGAGAGAGACAGAGAGAGTGAGGGACAGAGAGAGTGAGAGTCAGAGAGAGTGAGAGACTAAGGGGGTTATGCACTAAGCAGTGATAAGTGCTTTTAAGTGAGATAAAAAGCCATTATAGCGTGATATTGCCTGCTGTGAGATTCACAAAGCAGTGATAAGTCTTTTAAGTGAGATAAATGCCTTTATAGCGTGATACTGTCTGCTATGAGATTCACAAAGCAGTGATAAGTGCTTTTAAGTGGGAAAAAATGCCATTATACAAGATACTGCAGTGTTATCACTGCTTTGTGAATCTCACAACAGGCAGTATCAATCTACAGTATAAAGGCATGCATCTCACTTAAAAGCACTTATCACTGCTTTGTGCATAGCACCCAGAAAACCCACTTATCACTGCTTAGTGCTTAGACCCCCAGAGAGAGAGAGAGCGGGAGACAGAGAGAGACAGAGACAGAGAAAATGAGAGACAGAGAGAGATCGAGAGAGATATAGAGGGAAACACAGAGAGAAACACAGAAAGAGACACAGAGAGCGTGAGAGACAGAGAGAGTGAGAGTGAGAGAGACAGACAGAGAGAGAGAGAGACAGAGAGAGACAAAGAGTGAGAGAGACAGACAGAGTGCGAGTACGCGAGATGGAGAGTGAGAGTGAAACAGAGGTTGACAGAGAGCCAGAGGCTGACAGAGAGAGGGTGGGTGACAGAGAGAGGGTGGGAGAGAGAGGGGGAGGGGGACAGGGAGGGGATGGGTGACAGGGAGGGGGTTGGTGATGGAGGGGGTGGGTGACGAAGGGCATGGGTGGGTGACTTACTGGGTTGGTGACTGACACTTGGTGGGTGACTATGACAGACTGGTTGGATGGGTGAATGACTGGTGGATGGGTGACTGACTGGATGGATAGGTGACTGACTGGAGACAAGGGGGTGGCATGGGAGACAAGGGGGGACACGTGGAGAAAAGTGGGAGACCAGGGGGGGGGGGCAGAGGAGACCAGGGGGGTCAAGGGGAGGCTGTGGGGGGTGGTGGGGGAGGGAGGTAGCAGAGACCAGGGGGGTCCAATATTTTTTTTTGAGCATGATGAAGTGCTTTTTCAGTTCTAGTTGTAATTCTCTGCTCTCATTCTTAAAATTAGTTTTGTTTTTGTCTTCTTTTTTTTAATAAGAATCTTAAAGCTTAATGTTTTATTTTTAGCACGCAATGTAAACCTACAGCAATTATTGTAGGAGATAAATGTATCACAGTTAAAAATGTAGGTGAGTTTTTGTTGTTAAACTGATGGTCAGGTCATTTGAACCTTTAGATCTTAGCATCAACACATCAAGCTAAAATGTGTCAATTTTGGCTGTTTTGTACTTTACTGCAGAATTTAGGAATATTTGTAGGAGGAGATTATGTAGAGTACACATACTTTAATAAATGAGTTTCCTCCTACAAATATTAATCCATTCTGCAGTAAAATACAAAACTTAGCCATAATGAAAACATTTTACCTTAATGTGTTGAAGCTAAGATCTGAAGTGTTATATTATCTGACCAACAGTTAACCAACATTTTTAACCTAGATACATTTATCACCTTAAAATATCCTGCAGGTTTACATTGCGTGCTAAAAATAAAATATCGTTGTTGTAGAGGTAAAGTCATTAACTACATTCTTTGTGTACTGAGGAAAATGCGATTAAATGTTCTTTTTGCCAGGAAAAAATCTGAATTTATAAAAGGAAGGTATTTTGATATGACAAGTTTTGAAGATTAGGTGAATTTAATTAGTTTTTCCATAGAAATATAAAGAAATTCCAAGTCAGGAATTGCATTTAGTGAGTTTTTGCCAAGAATGCACTTAAAGCTGCAGACCAAGCAATATCCTATATGCGTGTTTTTTTTTTATAAATCAGTTCTGTACTATGAGAAAATACTTGTAGCATTTTTTTCTGAAAACAACTCCAAATGACATTTTTAATGTACTGTATTTTAATGTAATAAATATTTTTGTTTTCTATAGCAACTATTTACAAAGTCACATCCCCTTCCTCTTTTGAAACAAGCTCCGTTTTGAGCCCCATCCTCTCTCTAGCAATGCACCAATTGTATCTAGTGACTACCTGGTCACATGGTATTCCCCACAGAACTTTGTATCTTTGGTCCTCTTCTGCTGCACTGACAGCCATTTAGTGAACCTCAGAGCCTAATTTTCACGGATCGATCACAGGAGAATGGATCAATCGGCAACTTAGCTAATTACTTATCATTGTGTGGATTGTATTGATACACATGTACACGGAAGATCTACCACTACATGGGTGTTTTCCCTGGGTACTGTAGCACACCTCTGGTTCCAGAGGTCTGAGGGGCTCCGCAGTTGTCGTTTGGGAGCAGCAACAGGACAGGCTTTTTCTTGGCTCTTACTGTGCAGTGCTTCCATCCCACGAGGATCCTGCTGGATGAAGGATGGTCCCCACAGGCAATACTCATTTCCAATAATCACACACCATAGTTGGTTCAAAGACAGGTTTATTGCACAACAGCATGATCGTCCTCCAACCCTGGAGCAGACCCCAGGGGCTTGAGGCCCCAAGAGCCCCCCACAATCTCCTTAACCCTCTGGTGTGGAAAAAGGGTATCACACTGTCCCATAATCAACTACCTCAATTTGGTGGCGTGTCAGCTTTTATACCCAGGGGTAAGGGCATGTAACCCCACCCCATAACAGGGCAGGTCAAGGTACTGACAAGCATCACGCCATATACATGTGACCCAGTCAGTACCTTCCCCAGGTACAGTATGACACTCCAACTGTTGGTTTAGGCCTGCCCCTGGATAAGGCAACATAGTACCCATCCAGGCTGCAACTGCAGGCTAGGCCCTGAGCAGGAGTTTAACCCCAACACTGCATGTTCCTATCATGACTTATAGTGTTGAGGCCAGTAGAAGGCTATAGCCAGGGGCACTTTGCTACATCCTCCCTCTGGTGAAAATCCTCCTCACGACCCCGCATGAGGAGCATCATTATGCATCATCAATAATTGTGCCGGCCTACAGAATTATAAAACACATAGCATTACAGTAACTGGTGGCATAACTGGTTCCTCCTAGCCAAGAGAACCTTTTGCCCGGGTGCAGTACCATTCCTGCTGTAATACCTCCGACTCATTATGCAGTATATACCTGCTGTATCAATAGTAATGGTCAGGGTCTGGCTTCCGGTCAAGCTTACACTCCTTATTGGGCAATGTATCCCAGTAACTGCTATACTGGCGCACAATTTCCACGGTCTGTTCAGGGGTGTATTCCCCCTCCTCCCACCAATGAGCTACCTGGTTTTCACATATAAAAATAACTTGAGTTTTCCCCAAATGAGGCACGTACCCCTGGAACATAGGATCCCACAACATGTACACATCATTGGCATCATCAGATACATACATATCACATACTTTTCTAACAGTACATTCTGGTGCTACAGTCATGATAGGTGATCATGGCCGAGGGGACAGGGGACGATATTTGTTATCTGGAGGACAGTGAAAACAGAGAATTTTGGGGTAAAGTAAAAAAAAATAATATATATAAAATGAGAGAAATTATGGATGTATGTATGTATAGCCCAGCCTCCCGGCAACTACTTCTTTTTCCTGGGCCTTTCCACTGTCAGTCCTGTTAGTGCAGGCAGTGGAAAGGTTAATTCCTTCGGTAGGCCTGTGTGTGTGTTACAGCCTTGGATGATGTAATCAGTATCCAAGGGCGGGCCTAGCAACTTCTGAGGATGTCAATCTGAGGGGTGGATATTGATTGGGACACACCCTGTAGGTGTGGGCCTATCAGTATCCAGATCTGGCTTGTTATGAGTCAGAGTTACAGACACTCCCCAAAGATTATAAATTCTGACATCCTCCCAAATTGTGAGTTGAGTTCAGTCCAGTTATGAAAAGGATGTAGTTATAGGAGAAGAGAGGAGTCTCTTCCTCCCACCCATGAGGGGATGGGAGGGAAGAGGAGTAGGCCTGAGTCAGGGCTCTGGCTATGAGAGGAAAGAAGAATACCACAGGCCTGAGCTGGGCATCAGGCTTGGTGCAGGGCAGTGATCTGTAATGAATAACCTCCAGCTATGAAGAGTGCCTGTTTCTCTGTAATGATGTTTGTTTGTGAATGGTGCTCTAAAGTGCTGGAACTGTATGGATGGAAGGGAGCATACACTGGTGTATTTTATAATGGTAGCAGTACTAAGCCTTAAGTGGGCATAGGATACCCTGAAGGTTGGGGTGGTTGTCCAAAGACACCCCCCCTTCCTCATTGGGTTAGCCCCCAGTTATGTACTCACTTTGTATTGTCCTTCCCAGGGTCTCCCTTCCAGAGCGTGCTGCTGTATTGTGTAAAGTTCCAAAGGCCAGGGTGTGCAGCGCACAGCAAAGATGAAAGAGCAGGTCTTGCAATAAAATCCTTTATTTTTCAAACATCTGGTGGGACAGCAGCAAACTTCAACGCGTTTCGTTCAAAAGAACTTTTTGAAAAAGTTCTTTTGAACGAAACGCGTTGAAGTTTGCTGCTGTCCCACACCAGATGTTTGAAAAATAAAGGATTTTATTGCAAGACCTGCTCTTTCATCTTTGCTGTGCGCTGCACACCCTGGCCTTTGGATCTCTGTAATGATGAGCTGCCTATAATAAAACATCAGAAAAGACAATGCTGTCTGTAACTGTCTCTGTTGTATGGAGGAGTGTCAGTAGGGGCCCATACTCTGAACAACCACAAAGGATCCCTGCTGGCTGGAGGCGCTGCACCCACTGAAGAACTAGGTAACCTGTCCCTCCTGTCCTGTTTCTCCCCACACCAACGCGGAGCAGTCAGCCCTCCTGTTACCAACAGGTATGCACCACCACACAGCGTAGCAGGAAAAGGCATACCCACCCCTATCTCACTTAGGGGCGGGGGTAGATGGGCTACCTATGTATGTATGTATATATATCTTGATCTATACAGCACCATCTATGTACATAGCGCTTCACAGCAATAATACATGTGACATAATAATATTTTTTTTTAAAACGGAAGGTTCAGGGCTCTACGGATTTCCAAAGAATTTATTATATCAAATAAACAACGTTTCAACCATCAAAATGTGGTCTTTCACTTGAGAAAGACCACATTTTGATGGTTGAAATGTTGTGTATTTGTTATAATAAATTCTTTGAAATCCGTAGAGCCCTGAACCTTCCGTTTTTTTGCTGACTTTGGAGATTTTCATTGACAGGGACTCCCCTGGATCAGGAGCACCGGTAACAGCAAGTATCAGTTATAGTTCTCAGTTCATGGTGTGCAGCATTAATCCTGTATTTTACATAATAATATAACACGTGTCGCCCTGTTTCCCCCCTCTCTGGAAACATGTTGCTGCTAATACTGATATCTTGGTGCGTGCATACCTGTGAGGGTCCAGGAGAGCTGCGAGTCCGCGATGGGGTGGGGACCAGGACAGGCTTACGGTGATCCTTACAGTATGTTCTTTCCATGGTGATACAGCGCCTCCAGACACGGCAGGCTACAGCAAGGCTGCAGGCAGTGTCTACCATGACAGTTCTTTCTCTCCAATACCTCTGGCTAATAGACCACAACTCAGCCAAGGGTATATAAATGAGGTCTTTATTTGTAGCAACCACTGCAGATGGTAAACAGCATTGCATATAGTAGAGAAGGGGTCTCGGATCCCTGGATGGTGCTGGTCAGCAGTTAAAGGTTGAGGCCTTGTGCCTGTGCCTCGTGCCATGCACAGATCTTGCTCTCCCAGCAACAGGAGGGTGGAGGAGAACTTGACACACGTTTCTCTCCCCAGGAGTGGTGGAGGACTCACACCTCCTCTCCCTAGGAGGGATGGAGGGGAACTCACTCCTATAATTTGGAACATCCTCCCTAATGCAAAAGGGAATGGGGGGTCATTTTATGTGGCATAATCCTGTGGGGATCATTTTATGTGGCATAATCATGTGGGGATCATTTTTATGTGGCGTAATCATGTGGGGATCATTTTTATATTCATGCTTCTGTTGTGGCTCTCGGAAAAATATGTTGTCCAAATAAAAAAAAAAAAAAAAAAAGGCTCTTCCACCGAAAGGTTGCAGACCCATGACCTAGTTAGATCCTAATCCTAATCTAAGGGTATAGGATCTAATTCAAAGCTCTCAGGCCGGGCTGGACAGCTGGATGACTGATGGGATAAACTGTTAGGCTACTCGGGTGTCATCTTCACACCCTTATAATGTGAGGCTGTTCATCATCACTGGTAGTAGAATTATCACTAACAACAATTTAGATCCAGAGACGTCATTATAGCTAAAATCAGACTCTGATCCCGAGGGATTCATCAAACCTCAGACCTCCACTGTAGAAAATTTTCTGAAGCAAACTAAGAAAATACGTCAAACAAAAATTAAACAGATCAGTAGTGGGACACAACAGCTCAGCTGTGAAGCCTATTATCGTAGTCACCCAAACCAAATATATGAAACAAAATAAAGAAGTTTAAAAGATAATAAATAAATTAAACGATAAAAGAAACAACAGAGACAGAACAGAACAAACAGACGGATTGTTCTTATGATAACAGCCATTTCTGTGTTACATCCTACCATCCAGTTTCGCTATTTGCCTGAGTTAGGATACACAGATTTTACCTGCCGGTTGAAATATTCTAACAGATGTCAGTTTGTAGGTGCAGGAGAAGGGCCCTTTCCTCCGTAGTTTTGTACATGAAAACCCTTTTTGCTGCCATGCTGCCTGGTTATATTTCAATGCAAAAAAAAAAACTGCAGGCTGTTCCAGAATTTAGGGGGTGACAGAAGTAAAAATAAGCTTCTGATGGAGCCACAAAGAAAAATATCAAAAAGAACAGACTCAAAACGGCTTTTGTTTCCCTTTCCAAGTGCTATGGTTATGATAAATAGTCTTTCCATGTCACAATCCTTTTCATGAAATGCTGGTAGGAGCCAGCAGAGGTTTATTTTTTGTTTTAGCACTTTTCCTCTGTCAGGCAATTAAAGCACTGGATGGTGACTGGGGAGATTAGGGTGCATGGTTATAGGGGCTAGTTATCAGCATATACACTGTCACGCAAAATGTTAAAGTAATAACATTTGTACCATTTATGTTTTCCGTCTACCACAGAAGCACATTTGAAATAAAGAAAGGCAATTGTGTCTCGTTTGTGAATGATATGCCACAAGTATGATCATTTCAGCATTTGTGTCACTACATTTGCTTTGCCAGCCACAATTTGTTTAGAACCATTAGCTAAAGGCCATGGTGCAGCTATTCCTTTTGCTTGCAGTAATACATTGTAACAATAACACTATCAATATTTTATTCTTGTATAGCACTGGCAATGAGTCAATGACCCTGAAGAACTTATGATCTCATTACTTGTGCTCTGCACATTAAAAGTTATGTTAAAAATAACATTTCTTTAATGTATTATATTTAATATGTTGTTAATTACAGATGGCTATTTTCTAATGTCACCAGCTGCAAAACTGGGACAAAACAGTGGAAAAGAAGTCACTATTATATATATATATATATGCAAATACAACTGTATGCTCATCTGCATGTCTTAGGCAGGTCTGCAA
Source organism: Ascaphus truei (assembly GCF_040206685.1). Taxonomy (NCBI): domain Eukaryota; kingdom Metazoa; phylum Chordata; class Amphibia; order Anura; family Ascaphidae; genus Ascaphus; species Ascaphus truei. The sequence continues at coordinate 184,961,924 of NC_134483.1, read as the reverse complement.
CCCCGCCTTTCCCCATCATCACCCAGCATACAGCACTTCCACTGCAGCAAGGGATTCTGGGAAATGACATGCAAATGAGCACACAGTGTCACTTTTTGCCTCAAAAACCATTTTTAACATGGTTCCCTATAGGCTATGGTATGCACCTTAACCCTGGCTGTGCTCAAAGCTGTGACCATGCAGCAAGCTTAAGCCTATAGGGAACCATGTTAAAAATGGTTTTTGAGGCAAAAAGTGACACTGTGTGCTCATTTGCATGTCATTTCCCAGAATCCCTTGCTGCAGTGGAAGTGCTGTATGCTGGGTGATGATGGGGAAAGGCGGGGTTGCAGACCTGCCTAAGACATGCAGATGAGCATACAGTTGTATTTGCATATTTGCTTTCCTGTGGAGGGTTTTTGTCACTTTTTTTACTCACCATAACTTAACTCAGTATTATGGTATAGCCTATCCCATAGCCTCTCATGCATACCCAGTTAAAATCAACCCCTCACTGATGAGACCCATCAAGGTCGAAACAGCTGTCTGTGGGTGGTTTTCTGGGTATGCACCTTAACCCTGGCTGTGCTCAAAGCTGTGACCATGCAGCAAGCTTAAGCCTATAGGGAACCATGTTAAAATGTTTTTTGAGGCAAAAAGTGACACTGTGTGCTCATTTGCATGTCATTTCCCAGAATCCCTTGCTGCAGTGGAAGTGCTGTATGCTGGGTGATGATGGGGAAAGGCGGGGTTGCAGACCTGCCTAAGACATGCAGATGAGCATACAGTTGTATTTGCATATTTGCTTTCCTGTGGAGGGTTTTTGTCACTTTTTTTACTCACCATAACTTAACTCAGTATTATGGTATATATATATATATATATATATATATATATATATATATATATTTTTTTTTTTGTTTTGTTTTTGTTTAATTAAAAGTAATGAGGGCTTTAAATCGGGTTAATTCTTTTGCACTGGCCGTGCTCCTAATTTGCTGGCAGACTATAGTAAATAGATTGCAATATTCCATTGGATTATTGGCTAAATTCTTGCTTCTGAATTGATCTCTTAAAATGTAACATATGTTAAAAATGCACCATTGTTGCTATCCACAATGAGAAAGTAATTAAACACTTAAAAAAATATGTTTATTTACCTCTCTTGACATTTGGGTCTACTAAATATAAACAAATAGCTGATGATGATTAGAATCTGTAATGAACGACACTTTCACTAGTGTTTTAGTGTGTACATTTTGGGGGTTTCTAGAACTCAATTAATTTGGGATTTTTTTTAATTATGGAGAGAAAAAATAAGAAGGAACATTTTTTTGTAAAAAATGTACCTTTCCAAAAATGTAGGCTTTTCACAAACATTTGTGGGTTGTCTTTTTGTTAGCAATCTCAAAAGTTTGCATTGTTATAAAACAAACAACAACAGAAACATTATCTTGGGGAGGGATTTGAGGGTTTCTGATTAAAATTTTGCTTGGATTTTAATATTTCTTTCGAAGTTTGACCCAAACTTCCAAATGAAGCTTTAAGTTTCACAAAGTTTGGATTTTGAACCCACCGATCTGCCCATCCTTAATAATGTGACCACCCCCACGGTTAGCACTTGGTGGACTGATTCTGTATGATTTCTCCCCAGTTCTCATCCCAAAGGCCAAAGGGTTTTCTCACTTTCTGCTTCTGTCTTTTATAAAATTATTTGTCTTCTGCCCTTCAACCCAGCCTCCCCAAACCTGAGAATACACATTACAAATGGCCTTGCTGCTTTACAATTGTGATGAAGAAGCTGACACCACAGTGTGCACTGTAGGAAATGCAATCAGAAGAGTTGTGTTTGAAACAAAAGCTATAGCTGCAATATGAGCAGTTTTACCTAAGCTCTATGTAGGGTCCACTAGCAAATTTGAATCATTCAGACTGTGACAAATGTGTTAATCTCTTATTTAACAGTTATGTTACAGATTGTTGCTGCGCCTGCCAAAAATATTACTTGTGACCCACTGCAAGCTACTCTCCTATGTAGGGATTGACAATGGAAGGAATGGATGGAGTTGTAAAGCAACATTTCAGAAGGAACTAGGTGAAGACATCAAGAAACAATGTTTTTGTGTTCCGTCTCATGTGCTATAATTATGATTAATAGATAGCTCCCTACCCCCGGTCACACCTCGTGTATTGTTATATTAACTGAACCAGGAATTATATGCTGCTTTAATGCAATGTCTGAATAGATTTACATGCACATATTAGATGCATATTCTATGTATATATGCATTTGTGTGACTACGGCTGCGTCTCCGCTGGCGCTGAGCGTGCTGAGCGCGTGGTGCTTGCTGCTTTTATGTCTATATGTGGAAGTTCCCGCTCACGCGGTGCGTGCTCACGCACGCTCACCCAAGCTTGGCGCTTGAGTAAACAAAAAAAAATGACTTTCAAGCGCGCTCAACTTTCCCACAACTTTCCCCTGTCGGCGCTTGCGAAATAGGCAGGACACCCAGCCTCATGCTTAGAAAGTTGGTGACGGCAGCGCTCTCAAGCATGAGCGCGGTCATCGCCAGCGGGGACGCAGCCTAAAGCTTTCCTAAATTAACCCTACTTGTTTACAATCTTTATATCTGAAAGGCCAGCATGATGGTGTACTATTGTAAAGCAGTCTTTATTTTGCTGTAAGTGTTTTATATATCTCTACAGTGATTTTAGAAATCCAATTTTTCTACCCATCCTTTGTTAAATAATTTTTCAAAACTTTAATAAACGACTGGTTACATTCCTGGAATGTTTTTTTCTTTTTTTTTCTTTTTTTATCATTTACATTCACTTAAAAATACACTATTATTAGAATCAGAAATGGTTATTCTCTATCAACAAAGAGAAAGCAACAGGAAACACATACAATATCTTTTCCCTCCGATCACATTGGTGCCAGCAATTAAAACCAGCTGGCCTAAGGAAAATCTTCATCAAAAGCTGTACATAGGAAAGGGCCTGCAAGCTGTATTCTTTATGTCAGCAGCAAGTCAAGAATGAGCTCCGGCAGCTGTGCTGCAGTGCACTTGTGTGTCTTTTTTTTATGAAAGCAGAGAGCAAGCCAAAACAGAAAGGGATTGAGAGAGAGTGACTCAAAATGTTGAGTAAATGTCACTGAATTCAGTGTCAGAAAACAGAGATCATGTGCATGTACAAAATGAAACAATAGTGCTGGATTTTTGTGTGGTGCCTTAGCTCTATCGGCAATCGAAAGATATTCACAAGTGCACTTTCTGAACCCGAGGGAGACCAGCAGCTCATCACACGGGCACATACTGTGCAAGTACAAACGTGTGTGCTTGCTAATTCCGTGATTATTCCTAAAGGTTGGTCTGCTTGAGGTTTCCATGAGGAGAGAAACTCTGCACTATTGGGACAAAGTGAGCTATGGGGGTTATTCTTTGAACTGCGATAGTGCCGATTGGGGCAGTATCGCAAATAATTTCTCCAATTGACTTTACTAGGACATTACCTGCAACAGTGACATAGCTGAATATCCCCTGCTGTGTCAAACCTGAATTCACTTTAACTGTAACCCCCTCTATTCCACATGGTGAAAAGCAGGATAAAAGCCATTAACAATACATTAACTTACATTCACTTGATAGGGTAGCTCCATGTAACGGGTAATACGATGTATTATGTATTAATATCTAACAACTTCAAGTGACTGTTTACTTGTATCCTATGAAAACATTGAATATTTTCCCTTTGGGGGGGGGGGGCGGTTTGTTTGAAATAATCCACCAGCTACATCTGTGTTATCTATTTATATCTGTATATCTGCTTATCTGTTTATCTGTTAGACTAGCGGTGCGCAAACTGGGGGTCGCAAGATTTTTTTGGGATGGCGCGGGCAGTTGCAGAGGTCCCGCGCTCTTCCCCAAGGCATTTAAATTTAATGCCGGGGGATCGCGCGAGGCCTCTGCAACCTCTACTTACCGAGGTTCAGCCAGCTCCAGGACACGTATCCATGGCAACGCGCCGTCAAATGACGCAACTGGGTCAAGTGACATCACGGGTTACCCGGTAACGTAACGTCAAATGACGCCACGGGTCACGTGACATCACACGACCCCGCGGCATCATTTGACGCCGCGCAAGGTAAGGAGGGGGGGCGCACCAAGGAGGAGAGCAGGCACTGGGTGGCGCAGCAGAAAAAGTTTGCGCGCCCCTGTGTAAGACTAATGAAGGTATCGTCATTACTTTGCAAACACAAAAGCGACAGGTTACCTGTAGATCTGTGGATTGATAAACATCCTTATCCTCAGAAGAAACTAAAATAAAGATTGATAAACCCCTAAAGGAATTTAAAAATAACTGCACTTTTCAGATTTTAATAAGGGTTAGCTACATTTAACATCTAAAATATGCCACTGTCCTTAGTTCACTTTGGTCCTAGGAGGGACAGTCACTTTGAATGTAAGTTAGCACATTGTTAGCTGTGTGTTGCTCTGTTACTTAACATACTAAATATGGACCTAGGAAACACATTTTGACTGAGCTTCTCTTTGCATTAATGTATGAAGATATTTTGCACATCTTTGACCCTCCCTGCCTGCTTTTTGGGGAGTGTTTACAAAGAACCATAGCAATAGTTAGTGAGAGAACACAGCGTGTCCATTATATCATTAAATGCATCACGTTTGTTGTATGCAGCCATCACTGTTTTCCCTTTTATGGCAAAAATTTCCAACCAGCGTGAGCTGGCATTAATCTCTTTGCAAACAGACCAGGGGGACGTGTAATCCTTTGCACTTGACCTCTCATATTGAAGATATTCATTTTTTTGTTTGTTTTAGTAATAATGCTTTTTGTAACATAGTAACCATAATGAGTTACAAGCATCCTAACCCAAAGATGATACAATAATTTAAAGCAATTTTTTTTATATCATGGCATAAGGTAAATGGGCAAAACAAGACTTATCAAAACTCACACAAAAAATGACGCACTCACAAAAAAATTCCATTGTAGGCTGATAAATGCAAACACACACATTTGCCACAACAACTAGCCTAGGCCAATATCACTTCAAAAAGGTAGACGAATAAGTTTTTTTTAGAAACATACATATGGATATCTTATTCTATCTCAGTCTCAGGCAAAAGTTTTGACCACAATTTAAATGAAGTCCAAAAATATACCAATTAAAAATGAAATAATAATAATTTATATTGGTGTGTATATATAAAATATATATATATAAAACTGAAAACATTGTTTGTTTGCTGTGCTTCAGGGCAATCTGATTGGTCCATTGGTCGGTCACTCAGCCTCTGGTCAATCTGATTGGTCTGTGGCCCGGCCCCGCCCCCGCATGCCTCTCATTGGCCTGCGTGGTTCTATGACCTCACATACCCAACTGCCACACTCTCACCCGCCGCCGACACAGCTACGCAAGGGGGACAGGGGGGACGGACTAAGACGCACAACCACCCGGCCACTCTCCTCTTCTCCTCCTCACCCCGCAGCCTGGTGACAAGGGTGAGGGGGGAACGTGACTGTCGCCTCTGCAGACTCCTCCGTCGCAGGCTCCGTTTTGGGGGAAAGCCTCCAGTTTCACTCAGGAGGGGGGGGTGGAAGGAACGCATGCTGCTTCTCCTCACCACCCGTGGGCCCCGTTCTCTCTGCCCTCCCCTCAGCGGGGACCGCCGGGAGCGCAGGGGAGGGGTGGAGAGGGGGGAATGAACACGCGCAGTGGACAGGGGGTGTGTGTGAATCTTGCTACAGCACCAGACTCCCCCCGCACATGCGCAGTACTGCAAGGAGGTCCTGGGCATTGCGCCTCTGGTATCAGGCATGCGCCAGGAGTGCACAATGCTCCCGTTACCTAGCGGCCCATCTCCCCGGAGGATGTACACAGTGCGGCCTAGCCCGGGCGGTTCTGGCGAGAAGTCATTGCGGAGTGGCCATGCAGTTTCCCCTGATTCACACGGCGTTCCCCGGCTGGTCCCCACACCTGTGAAGGCCCGCTCCTCCACCCACCGCGAGGGCCGGTACCGGGTGCTGCTGCGGGAGAGCGGGGAGATCTTCACGGTGCCCGGCTGCAGCCAGCACATGAAGGTGGGAGAGCTGGCCGAGGTGCTGGAGCTGGTGGCGGGGATCCCCATCCACCTGCAGAGGCTTCTGGAGGAGGGCTGATGGATGTCCCGCAGTGCGTGGTGAGGGGGAAGTGCGGCTTCCACTCCGTCAATACAGAATGTCCGTCCCGAATCTTGGGTGGCCCCCCCCAACCACCCACCCAAGATTCACCCCCCCCACCCACCAAATATTCACCACCCCACCCCCCACCCACCCAATATTCACCCCCCCACACACCCACCCAAGATTCACCCCCCACACCCACCCAAGATTAGATTCACCCCCCCACTCACCCAAGATTCACCACCCCACCCACCCAAGATTCACCACCCCACCAAACAATTATTAGGGATTTACATCCCGGGCAACGCTGGGTCTCTCAGCTAGTATATATGCTGCAGTGGCTCACAAGTGATATTCTTTATTGGATATATATATATATATATATATATATATATATATATATATATATATATATATATATATATATCACTTGTGAGCCACTGCAGCAAGGGATTCTGGGAAATTACATGCAAATGGTGACAAAATGTGTCACCTTGTGCCTGAAATCCATTTTTACATGGAACCCTTATAAGCAAATACTCTGCTATTCACATAGCTTTTAAGCACAGCATGGGTGGGGTTAGATGCAAAGCCAGTCAAACCACTCACAGACATAAAATAAAACATTGTAGAGGAAATTGTTTACTCATTGACTTTTAGGCCCATATTTACTAAGCAGTCTTCTGTCATAAGACACGTTCCAGTGCTGAAAGACACCTTACAGCTCATTGATTTATGGCAGAAGGCTGATTAGCAAAGATGCATGTATGTATAATTGTATTTATATACTGTAGCACCAACAGTGTACGCCGCGTTTTACAAAATTACAATAATAGTACAAACAATTGGGAAAATAGCCGCAATTTAACAAAAATATAAGGCAAAGGGAGGTCCTGCCCCAATGAGCTTACAGTCTAAGTGGTAAATTAAGAGACTTACAGTTACAGTAGAAGTTAAAGTGCATTAATTTAAAGTGCAGTCATGAAGATCAAGTGCATCTGGAGTCGGTAGCATTGGCATAGATAATTTAATGAGATTCTTATTTTAAGAGGGGTTTTTGAACGTGGAAAGTGAAGGTGATGAATATTGAGTGGAAGAGAGCTCGTGAGTAGAGAGCTATTGAGTAGGTAGAGGTTAGTCAAAAAGGTTTGACACGAGAGGGCTGTAAAGGTAAAAACTGCATAGATGAGACATCCTTGGTTCGCGCGTAAGAGACAAGTAGCCATATGCTATATATACCACCCCAAACGCACCTTGATACAACAAATGGAGAAACATCTGTGCACAAAACCGTGCACACCTGGGAGACCTGAGAAATATACTAATTTAGATAAGCAAGGTATATTTAAATGACTTACATTAGCATATGTCCCAGGCATCTCCTTTTGGCAAAACGTTTGTCATGCAATCTAATTTGGGGGAAAAAAAAACATTTTTTAAATTTTGCAAATGCATTTCAGACAGTTTTGCACATCTGTATTATGGAAGAGAGGGGTGAGGCAGGGAGGCCAGATAAGGGTTTTTTTTTTTGCAATACGAGAGTACAAGAGCATGCTTTAGTGTTTTAGTAGTTAAGGAACAGAGGAAGGGGCGGATCTTTTCAATGTTGTGGAGGAAGAAATGGCAAGCTTAGTAACAGTTTATGTGAGTGGAGAAAATGAGGTAGGAGTCGAATGCAATGTATAGAACTAGATGTAATTTGTTATTATATAAATCGTGATGCCTGTCCAGATTCACTCCATTAGGCTTTTGTTTCTTGAGTGCCATCATTCTAGATATAGCAGGGTTCATTGAACCTCAGAATCTTAAAAGCCTTCTTCATGAGTTGAATCCTTTCCAACTCCACCCAACTCCCTGCAGTACCGAAAAGTTTTAGCCTGAGTTAGTGGAGAAGAAAAAAGTCCTCCAACGCGTGGAATCAAGTCGTCATCCCCCATGTATGGATAGGGAGAAAAGAACAGAAAAACAAAAACAAATACAAAAGACAGCAGTATAATGTGTGTATAAAGAATATAGCACAAATGCATATTCTTTAAAACATTCACTTACATGTGACTAATTCACACTAGGAAGAAACTCCTCCACACTATCCACAACGATGTCTTCAAAAAAGTAGCTTCCCTGGCTTGTATACAGCTTAGTTGAGCCTCCCGTTGGTGTCCTTCACTTAGGAAGATCAGATACTGCACTACAGCTTTAAATAGCTACACAAAGCAAACAGTTTTAAACAGCTACACAAAGCAAACAGTTTTAAACAGCTACACAAAGCAAAAAGCTTTAAACAGCTACCCAGAGCTAACAGCTTTATACAGCTACACAGAAGATGCAGCACTGCCACACAGATCCGTGCATTATATACAGCACGATCACTCTCCTACCCTGCCTGAGTCCACCCTCTGCACAGCTACACAGTGAGGTGCAGCCATTACACCTACCCCTGCGCCACGTCCCCACAGCAAGGGCTACCAAGGGCCATGCCACCAGACATCCGTCAGGACACCGGTCAGAGCCACGGGTACCTGTAAGTACAGGTATCACTACGCTGACTGCTGCAGGGCACCGACTGGCACCATCTGAGACAGTCGTCCATCGTTGATGCATGTAATAGACCACACGCCACACGCACTAGCTAAAGGCCTACATACACCTACAGCATGGCAGAACTCAGAACCTCACCAGACACCACGCAGGAGAGTGACAATTCAGACGCTGAGACCACTACAAAACTGCAGCAGACGCAAGAAGGCGCCAGACCTAAGAGGACAGTTACCCTTACACGAAAGGCCCGTGAGAAATATTAAGCTGACATTGACACGCACCGTGACAAGTTAGAAAAGGCTTGGAAAAAACTGGACTTGAAATGCGTAATATTGCAGCATTGGCAATTATGAAAAGAAGCTCGAGCAGACAATAACTCTATTAAGGTCTAACCACTCATGCTACCGAGCGCTGTCAGAGACATACATCACCTACTTGACCAGGACTAATACCGGGGAAAGCCTGCAAGAGCGAGACTTACAGAAAAATATTGATATGACACGTGACAGCCATGTGCGGACTGCTATCACAGAAGCTGAGAGTAGGAGAAAGGACCTTGCACGGGAGACCGCATCACAACGCTCCAGTGCATCGAGCCATTCATCAAGGTCAGTTAAATCAGAGCGGCCTAACGCATCTAGCGCAAGCACAAGCGCTACCAAGGCGCAAACTATCTCTGAGGCCGCTCGCGCAAGGATCGCATACGTTCAGAAAGAGGCAGCCATGAGACTAGAAAGGAGCCGCATAGAAGAGGAGGAGCAGTGGGCCTCTGCCACCACCGCTGCAGCCACTGCCACCGCTGTGCGTAAGAAGACTGAGTTGGATGTGAACCTAAAGGCCCTAAATAAAGAGAGGGAAGTCTCCGCCGCCGTAGCCCAAGCTGAAGTCTTAGAAGCAGCCGCACGACAGGATGTCGGGGAGCTATCGTACAGTCGGATAACCTCAGAGGATCCAGCCCAATGCACTGAAGACTATGTGAGGAGCCTCCCCAGTGTAAACACCAGTGCACCATCTCAACACGATGAGGAGGACATCATAGATGCCGATTACTCGCAAAATCCACATGGAGAAGATGCTGTTTCTTCAAAGGCACACACTACCTGGGACAGCCACAGGCGCAACAGTGATCCACACTCTCGCCCGCATATGGATGCAAAACAGGCTCGCAATCCAGGTATGCCCACACGGAGAAACACATCTCCTCACACTAGCCAGCAGTTATCGCACGTCTACACCAAGGAACAGGCAACTGCAAGGTCCCTCCCAGCAATCAGCTTTGCGCCAACCACACACTCCACACATAGGTCAATGATGCACGACTGACCCCACTCGACGTACAATCCAACGCTGCAAACACTGCAAACATAGATGGCAGACAGGGCATGTGAAGTGGCTCAGGGCAGCAAACATAAACTGCCCCCAAATAGGTCTTGACCTAGTATGGGAAAGGCTAGAGGAGTGCTATGGTAGCCCTGAAGCAGTCGAAGATGCACTCTTCAAGAGAGTCGACAACTTCCCCAGAATTACGGCCAAAGACTATTCGAAGTTACGGGAGCTCTGAGATCTGCTGCAGGAATTGAAGTCTTCAAGAGCAGACCAATTTCTATCAGGTCAACGTCTTAGACTCCTCTCGTGGAGTTGAAACCCATCTTGGAGAAGCTACCTTATAACCTCCAAGAAAGATGGACTTTGCAAGGTTCGAAATACAAAAAGGAGAAGCAAGTCGCCTTCCCCCTTCTCATTCTTCTTGAGCTTCATTCGCGAAGCAGCCAGAACAAAAAATGATCCCAGCTTCATCCTAGGTACACCAACTGCACCCAGTGCAAGCAACCTAAAGAATGAAGGACCGGTGACAAAATACGGTAGCACCAGAACTCCTATCTCGGTCCACAGGACCGATGTGTCTCCTAAAACATCCACAAGTCCCAATCATTATACTGCTCCAAGCAGGGAAACAGGGGACCCAAACAGGGAATGCCCCATACACAAGAAGCCACCCCCACTTAACAAGTGTAATGGGTTTAGGATGAATCTCTTTACTCAAACCAAAATGTAAGGATACCATCAAGCAAAAGAAAATAAGATTTATTGGGAAATGAAACCAACAATGGCCCCAGTTGAGGAACATTTTGCAGGAACACTGGTCAATCCTCATGACCCTGACCTTAAATCAGTTTTGGGTGAAAGAGCCGATCTTACCAGTAGACGATCCCCACATTTTAGCGATAGGCTGGTTCACAGTCATTATATCCCTCATGTTAATCCTACTGTAACTTTTTGTCCACATTTGATAAAAAGGATCTTTCAAATGCAGTGGCTGTACAGCCTGCCGATTTATGCGGCAAACAGATTCCTTTTTTTTTTTAATAGTGCTAGGATTTGACAGTTCAAAATATATAATTTCTTGAATTGTCGGTCAAAGGTTTTTTTTTTACTATTTGACGTGCCCGTGCAATTTATATACATGGGTATGACGACTAGGGACGTTCGTTTTAGAGTACGAAAACACTGCTGTAATATCAAATTTGCTCAAAGGGATATTGACTCTTCCAAAAAAATCTCATCGGTGGCCAGACATTTTCTGCAGAAACATGCGGTGGACAACACGACACTCTGCATTTGCCATTGACCGTTTGTCTTTGGTCATAAACGGAGATTTCGAAAGAATCCTTTTGCAGAGAGAGTGTTGTTGGATTGTCCAACTACTGTAGGTTCCATGATGCCTAATGGTATGAATGATTATTTGGGATTTGCCATGTTTCTGAAGAAAAGGTAGGTGACTATACAGGCTTTGTGATGTGCATTAAATATGAAGAAATTAATTTTAATGTTGTATATATTTGTATTATCATTAGCAATGCTATACCCCTGTGTATTTTCTGTTGTCCCTTTTATTTTAATCTTTTAACTTCTTTTTTCTTATGTTTTGATGGCCATTAATCCAGATATATATCCTATCCACTATATACATCATCTGCTCAGCTACAGCTGCAGCGGCCGTTATTCGAATAAATCACGGAGCCAATGTCGTGTGCTCTGCTGTATTCCATGCGGTATTAACTCTGCATTCCCGCCGCCGCTCACACCGCATTCACGTCGCCAGGCACCCGCGGTTGATCTTTTTAATTTAATGGTTTCGGGTTTCTTTGGGTGGAATTCTTCGCGTATCCACCAGGTGGCAGACATGAATGAATTGTAATGTGTACAGTTCTGTCTGTGCTACTGTGTCAATTTGCAGGTGTGTAAAACCAGATAATGTAAAAACCAAGTCTACCACAGTGGTCCATTGTGATTTGACCTTGAAGACTTTATCAAATTTAGGTGCTTTATAATGAAAACTTATAAAACTCAAAGCTGTGGGCTTTTTTCTACATTCCTACAGTATCCTTGCACAATTGTTGACTGGACTGGACATAATGTGCACACCGCACATGTATAAAAAACCTGACTAGTTATGCATTTTTAATATGTTCTGCAAATAATGCTACAGCAGATAACATGGCGACTGTAGCCGAAATATATGATTTTTTCATTTCGAACTTTGATTTTTACACGTTTTCACCTGATGTTCGTGGTTGGAAGCGTTCGATAAGAAAACCTTAAGTAGCGATCAGTGTTTTTTTCACATTGCCTCTCCTGCCAGAGATACAAGCGGGTATTGGGGTGTTGTCCCTGATTTTTACAGTATGTTTGATCATGGCAATTTCAAAAGAAGAAAGGTCGGGTTTAATCCATATAAGATTTGTCAATCTCAATCCAGCAATGTAACAGCGCCGGCAACAGCGCCAGCACCAGTCCCGACTTAAAATAACAGTCCGGCTGTCGGTGAAAACCTGGTGAACGGCAATCCTTGCTACCTGTCCCCGCCAGAAAACCTGCAAAATTGCTAGCCTGAGCCTGATTTAACGTACAGGTACCAGCAAGCTTGCATGTACCAAATAGATTTCCAGCTTCATCAGATGTCAACTACAGGTGTAGCAGGCCAGCTGTCACCTGTCAACTATAATGAAGACTACAGGGGTGACAGTGGCTCATCACCACTCGTTTGGCAAAGTCTATAATGAAGGTAAATATAATGTTCTACAGTATACTTTATTACACTATACAGTACAGTATTAAGTTTAAAGCTGTAGTTCAAGCTGCTGTATTTAAAAATAATATTCTTTTTTAAAAACAATACTGTACTGTACCGTACTGTATGTGCATTATGCATACAGACAAATGACTCCTCCCCCTTGAGAAAGCGCGTGGTGACGCGTGAAATGTACGTCGGGGTACGCCGTGACGTCATCACGTTGACGCATGCGCGGCTTGTGACTTTGAGGAACGGCAACTCCTATTTGCTCACGGAGTTTATAGGCTGCCCTATGGATAACAGGTTGTATAGCACATAATCAACTGGTTGATGTACACATTCTGTGGGGTTTTGCCACTGCGTACCTCGTGGTGAGCGCATCTATATTGCATTGCCCTACAGACACCCACGACTGGGATCACATTGAGGCTATCCACTCCTTATGTATGCGGAGGGATAATTGACCATATCTAAGTGGGTACGGTGATTATTTACTACACACTGCCTACACACTAGCTATCCACTTCGTCTGATGTACTAATATATTTGCCAGTTGTATTCAGGGTGCTCACAACCCAGCAGCCTTTGATATAGCTTTTTGATGAAATACTAAGCTTTATCCTTTGGTCTAATTATTTGACCATTCCTGTACCGTTACCTCACACATTAGGGGATTTTATTTATGCACTTGTGGTGCATTTTTATTGTGTTTCGTCGAATTTTATAGCATTACCATTAAAGTCTTTATTATTTTCATTTGAGTGTGACCTTTTAGCTTTAAAGCCTATGTGTTGGATGTGGCTTATATCTAGCTATTTATCAGTTGACAATATACCCATGTGTCATCTATTTCGAGTGCAACTATAGGGGGCTGTTTATGGTCTTCTGATTATATGTCTGTTTCTGTTTAGTTATAGTAAGCTGCAGAACTGTCCGTTCTCCTGTAATCAATCGCTTTGAGCAGGGTTATTTAATTAAATTCAATTCAATTCTTGCACAATTATTGAAAATGTAGTCCTGCAATATGATTGTAGATACAATTGGTGGACAGCTAGAGAGAGGGCGTGGCTCAAGAGCCAGAGCCTATCAGAAGTTTGTTCTCATTGTACAAACACACATGTACTGTACTGTAGGATATTGCTTGAACTGCTGCAATGACTTGACGCATGTGCAATACCGGAAATAATAGCATAATTTTTTCCCCCCAGAAAATAAACTTTGACATCAAGTGGAAAAAGGCAAAAGGAGGGATGGATGGAAAGAAAAGATGGACCTCTAATATCGCTTTTTTTAAACGTTGCTTGCGCATTGCGAATCTAATTTAAAAATCCAAGTAGGCAAAAATTTAGTGACAGTGCAATTTTTATTGATTAGGATAGAATAATTGTGAGCTTTATAATAGAAACCTTATACAGTATGCTGCTGTTTTCATATTCAATACTTTTTTACATTGTACTGTAATCATCACTACTGTTTGACATTGCATTTTGCAATATAATTACAATACACTTGCATGTTTAATTAAATTCTAAGAAACCCCAAAAATAAAAATGTATTCTATATTTGTTGTTTATTATTCAATACTTTCAACTTTAGCTAGGCTTATTCTTCTTTTCAAACTGTTTTAATTTTATGCGCATGCGTGTATGTCTCATTGGAACCTATTTGAAACGCATATGCGTGTCATCACATTTAGACGCATGTGTGTATGTCTCATTGGAACCTTGTTGAAACGCATATGCGTGTCATCACATTAAGGCGCATGCGTGTATGTGAATTTTTGTTTGGGGGTGGGGATGTTTCAATGATTCTCATGAATTTAAAGAAGGAACAATTTTATTTGTACAGGATAATCATGGCAAAATGAATAATACAAAAATACAATAGGTCGCCTCTTCTTCCACATTTACAATCTTGACTTTATCTTCTTCGTAATGGCTGTAGTTCTTTTGTCATTGAGAGAGGGGGGGGGTTGTGTAAATTACTGACGGTTGCTACAGTATACACACAGTACAATACTTTTACACATGCCCCCCCCCCTTCCTGCACTGCTGCAGCTCTGAAAAAAAAAGAAAAAATTAGTGCAGTAAAGTGCATTTAAGGCATTGCGTATATCACTATATTGGACTATACAGTAACTACTGTCAAAATATATACTGTACAGTATCACTGTATAACTACAGTATACTGTACAGTATATTCTGGAACTCTATACTGTATACAGTATACAGTAACTACCATATAACTATAACAAGTTAGGGATTGGAGCACTGTGTCTTACCTGTCAAAAAGAAGAAGATCAATCTTTTGCACCGCAGAGTTGTCAGGTGAGATGGGGGGTCCCAGCAGAGCTCTGGAAGATTACACTAAGCCACAAAGCCTCCAATTACAAATTAATGGCTTTGGGCGGGGGTGTCGATAAGCAGTAGAAATACTTTAGCCTTTTGTGTGTGTGGGGGGGGGGGGAGAGGGCTGTATGCAGGATTATTAGTTCAAAGAAATCTTTTGAACGGGTTATCATAATGTTTTGAACCCCACACCCCCAAATACAAATTATAGTATGCCACCTACCTCATAAAGTACAATATACATGACTAGTGAAGAATTAAAAAGCTAGTGATTGATTCTAAGAATAGCAAATATTGTTATGCAAGCCCATATCGAGAAACAAAACAAAAAAAGGGTCTATTTTTTTTTTCAGACTTGAAATTCACATTGAATGAGAAGTCATTCTCGCCAAAGCCCCATATGCGTTTCAACAAGGTTCCAACGAGACACACACACGCATGCGCCTAAATGTGATGACACGTATATGAGTTTCAACAAGATTTTCCAATGAGACATACACACGCATGCGCCTAAGGCATGACACGCATATGCGTTTCAACAAGGTTCCAATGAGACATATGTACAGTACACGCATGCGCATAAAATAAAAACAGTATGAAAAGAAGAGCAAGCCTAGCAAAAGTATTGATTAATAAAAAAAACATATAGAAATGTGATGACACGCATATGCGTTACAACATGGTTCCATTTAGACATAATGTACATGCATGAGTGGAAAAAATATTTTACATTCGGAAGAAGAAGTGACAATGTATTACTTCTTTTCCCTTTATTATCCTGTATACTTTATGTGTCATCATATTTTTAATCTGTGTATGGCTAAGGAGCCTCAGAAAGGTCTTCTTTCCCATGTACACTATACAGTATGAACTCGTAACGTTAATCTTCAAATTACAATTACACACACACTTGCTGAACTGTACAGCAATAAAAGACAGGTTGAATTGCTATTAGATTTTTAAGACAACAACTCGCGATTGCCCACTTTAGTTTCTCGATATTGCAGCCCCCGCTAAAATGCAATTTTCTGCACCTGATAGAAACCCGAGTCAACACGTGTCTAAGGCGGTACGGTTGGAAAACATCACGCGCCATGACATGGGTATTCCGATGTATACACCGCGTGAAGTTTTCGAATAACGGCCCTGCAGCTGTATACTGCAACATGGAGGATCCACACGTGGGGAGATTAGATATGTGTGCTTGATGCTGTTTATCCCAAATTTGATCATGAGGCAAGAGCTGGCTAGTCCTCTATAAATGGATTCAGCTGCTGTCTCCCTCTGCAATGTGACCAGCGGCTGCTGGTTGATAAATATTATTTTATATCTATATATTTTCTATATTTAGTAGGATAGCAATCAGTGTATGTATTTATATATATATATATATATATATATATATATATATATAATCAAAAAATAAATAGATGATACCGTTCTGTGGCTAACGAAATGCTTTTATTTGTGCGAGCTTTCGAGATACACTGATCTCTTCTTCCGGCGATGTTACAATGAATGAAGCAAGGATTACTTAAAAACAGTGTCTCTTGGAATGTTATCTGTGCTGGTCCTTCCCCCGGTGTGGATGTGTTTTATGGCTAGAGGTGTCAAAGGGTAACTGAAATCAAGTGAAGAAAGAGTGTGTATGTGTATCAGTGTGAATAAAAATGAATGGAGAGCCCACAGTATAAACAGTGCTCTACACAAGGTGTGTGTGGAGTGAGAGGGATATAAATGGTGTGGGTGGGTGTGGAAATGTGAGAGTTTGTAGCACAACTAAAAGTGTGTGTGGATACTATGTGGTCCCTATTGGTGTATAGGGATGGAAAAATAAGGAGTATTAGTATGTGTGAGAGACAGCTGTGTGTGCATACATATAGCACAGTATGTACAGACATGGCCTTTAGCGCTCATGGGAAGAGAGTTCGCTAGTGTCAGTAATGACTCATAAAATTTCGATCTCTGTTTAGGCCACTGCTAAGTGTCCCGAACAGTTGCATAAATTTGTATTCATGCAACCGTCTCTCTTTCGGGGTTTTAAGATTACCTTTGAGTATGGCAACCCTCAGATCGTTCATCTTATGGCCAGAGTCAGAGAAATGTTCGCCAACAGGACTGTCTCTTGTTCCGCGTGTGATGCTGTGGCGATGCAGGCTCATTCTCTTGTTTAGCCCCTGTCCTGTCTCACCTATGTAGTAGGTATATATATTAAGCATTCAATAGGTTAAAATGTTTCAAGATGTTTTTCAGTTTGAAAGTTCAGAGGGCAACTTAAAACCAGACATTTTAGAGATAAGATAAGTTCAATTTTAGACAGATGTTTGCTGAGGGCAATAACAGCTTGGTACTCAAAAACAAGAATATTTAGTGAGCAAAAGGGGGTTAGTTAAGATAAGCAATTTATATCTCTTTGTCCTGAGCGTATAAGAAGGGAGCAATGTATAACATAAAATTACTACCTTCGACCTTCTAACATCTTAAGATGCTTGTTACATCGAATAGAAGCATCTAATAATCTACCTTCTGATGCTTTAAACTGAGCTGAAGCATCTAATATGCTTGCTACATGACAGCTGATTGAAGAAAGAATAATAAAGAATGCTGATTTTTTTAACTGGAACCTGATTATTGATTATTATATCGAGTGGAGGCTTTTCTAACACTGGTTAGCTGGGATCTTTTGTGCATGTTCGGATCAACGTGGCTGTGTTTTCGGGCAGCTCGGCGGACGGCGATCCTGCTTGGCGCAGCTGTCTAGCACTCAGTAATGACTTCAGACGGAGGATCAGTTGTTTGATGGATGCTGTACATCAGCGTTGACACGCTACACTAGCCCTGCTCTGTGATTGGAGGATATCCTTTGGCGCGAAGTGACGTCATCTCAAATATCCCCTTTAAAAATCTTAACTGTTCCCGGTTATCCTATCACTCTGGGAAGAAGCCCAGTGGGGCAAAACGCGTCAAATGGGTCAGACCCGGACCTCCTCTCTTTGATATGGACACTCTACTCTCTACTACTAAGGATTTATTTTTGTGCTGAACAAGCACTAACCCTTCATTCAGGAAGCGATTTCATATGCACCTGGGATACTTGATGAAGTATTGCTTTACTTATATAGCTACTTAGGTCATATGTGGATGCTCTATACAGGACATTATACCCTATTCACCCATTTTGGGATTTACACCAAGAGACGTGTACACTCATTATCCTGTGAGCCCTCTCCCTTATGTTCTCTGCATTTCATATAGTTGCAACCTTTAGACCTTTATGGCATGTGTATATCCGGACATTTGTAGATGCTATAATCCACTAAGATACAGATTTTTGATTGTTTGCAGGAATTTTTAAGGGTTAGTGTTTTCTATTGGTCAGTTTGCAGTGAAACACCATCAGCCTCAGCTGACGACTTGGAACTGGTAGATCCTGAAAAAGATACAGAGATAAGACCTCAAGTATTAATTTTGTTCATGAACAAAGTGCCCAGAAACACGTTAAGATCACATTGATTTCATCGCTTCTCAAGGTGGACAACCCTCCTGCGAGCAATGGCACATCTCAAACTCATAGCCATTTCTTTCTGCCAAACGCTTGGTGGTGAAGTAGCCAGTTGTCACGGATGGCATCTATGCAAAGGTTGCACACTGTCGACTAAATCACAAAGGTAACAAAGACTTTTCTCTGACACGTTCAGAAAGAAACGTATGCAGAAGAGATCAGTTGCAGAAACTTTAACTCAAAGGACATGTACAAACACCAGTGGAGGCAGGTGCAGCACTTTGCCAACACATTCTGGGAGCGTTAGAGGCGTGAGTATCTCGTTACACTCCAGGAATGCCACATATGGCAATTTGCCAAACAAGACATCCAAGAAGAAGACATTGTCTTGCTAAAAGATAAACAGGTAGCTCGGAATGAGTGGCCTATGGGTCTCATCATTAAGACCATCCCAAGCGCGGATTAAAGGGTCCGCAAGGTCGAAGTATGAATTACCAAACAAGGAACTGCGAAAAACTTTGTTAGGTCTATTCAAGAGACTATCCTTCTAATGTCTAAATTGGATTCCAGCAAGTAAGAATCGGTTACCTATTCTATGGACTCCTAAAGATATTGTGGAGCACACATTCATCCTGGGCTGGTGTACCAACTCGGCATCCCTTGCCAAAGCGGATCTTGGAGCCAGTGGTACCGGCTGGCACCACGTTGTTATGTGAACATGGACTTGATACATTGTTATTGTATTTTATATGTTCAACATTTTAGGTTAGATATAGTGGTATCTACTGATACCAGACGGGGAGTGTCCTGGAACAGGATTGTTTATTTCTGTGTATCTTCCCTGCTCTCAGACTGCCAGCTCTCCCCAGCTAAGTTGCATGTTTCCCTGTTCCAAGCAGCCAGTGCTCCTGTGTATATTGCAACATTATTGTTACAAATAGTACCCTTTACACAAGCCATTCGCCAGTTGCCATGGTAATCCCAATACTCATAGTTGAGATTGGTTTTGCCCTCTCCCCCTGCCCGTCTCTGGTATAGTTATGCCACTTGGCTTGTTTTTTCTTACAGATACTTTAACATTGAGTGTTTCATGGTTGTGTTTGGCTGTGGGATCTTTGCATATCTGTTTGTAACGTGTGTTGTTGCACGGTTTTGTGCCATTATCACTGTCTTTAAGTTCGTCATTAAGTTTTCTGTTGACTAATTTCTGTTTGAGGTTTGGTGGTTGCAAGAACACAAGAATGGAAGGTTTGAGATACAGGCATCTCACAACTCTGACTGAATCGTTCAGACAGAAGGGATACAAACCAAAGACTATTGCCAGAACTATTACATCTGCACTAAAAGCCCCACGAGAACACCTATTACAATACAGACAGAAAGAACCTACCACATGCATACCACTAGTGGCCACATACAACCCTACCCTAGAGGGAATAGGAAAATAATCAAAGATCTGCAACCCATGCTGGCAGAGGATGCGGCATTAAAATAAATATTTCCCAAACCTCCCATTCTTGCATTCCGGCAACCACTAAACCTCAAACTGAAATTAGCCAATAGAAAACTTCATAACGAACTTAAAGACAGTGATAATGGCACAAAACTGTGCAACAACACACGTTGCAAACTCTGCAAACATATATGCCAAGATCCCACAGCCAGTCAAAACCATGGAATACTCAATGTTACAGGATCATACTGCTGCACATCCAGGAATGTGGTCTATATGATTCAGTGCAACAAATGTGACCAAGGATGCTATATTGGGGAAACCAGCCCCAAATTTCAGGGCAGAATGAATATGCACAGACACTCTATACTCCACCACGAAGAAGAAAAATACTGCTCACCAGTGGGGCATCATTTCCCACAACCAGGTAATTCCATAAATTATTTAAAAATCAAAATCCTCAATGGAATGTTCAAACGCACCCAAGAACGGAAAACATTTGAACTCAGAATAATAAGACTCATTGACACCAAAACAAGAGGACTTAATGCGGATATGGGATTTCTCACACACTATCACAATTGTTTGTAATAAACCTGCCTGCCTATCTCTGCAAATGTTCTTATCCACACCTTTCCCCCTAGCCCCCCCACCCCACAGCATCCCCTTCCCCCTCCATGCTGTTACTTGTCACTGTTTTATTAATCTACAAATGTCTACAGACATCCATTTTCCACCCATCCTTATCTAAATCTTTTTTTTCTTTTGCCTTCTAAACATTTGTTTTAGCATTGATTCCTTTGTAAACCAGTATTGCAGACCTGAAGAAGAGAGTACAACTCTCGAAAGCTTGTCCTATGGCATAAATTGTAAGTCCAAATAAAAAAGGTATCACCTAATACTGAAGAACTCATTTATTCTGCACTATGGCAACTGGACTAAAATGGCTATTTCCGTTATATATACATACATACATACATACATACATACATACATACATACATACATACATACATACACACACACACACACACACACACAAGAACTCTGAAACACATTTTTTATTTAAATTTTTACCAATTTTATTTTTTTCACTCAACAGTTTGTATATCAGGTATAGATAAATAGGTTTAGAGAGTAGAAAACTTTATCAGGGATTTGCCTGTTTCAGTAAAACTAAATTGCAATAAAAGAGTAGATACTGAGTTATATAGTAAATGCTTGCAGCAGAAATTATTTCAATGTTAAATAGAAGAAATGAATTAGTTGTGATAGTGTGAAAACACATACGTCTTTAAGAAAATTGTATAAAATATGCTGTGTTAATGGAAAAAATGGCTAGTGTCTCTTATGTCAGTCATAATTATGCTTGGTTATTTATATTTCCTGCTGGTATTATGTTCATTACAACACTATTACATTTTGTACGTGTGCATTTTAATTTGAGTAATTTGTTTTTAGGTCATTTGCAGTGGGAAAACTTCCTTCGCACAATATTTCCACTGATTTCACTTTCCATGCTTGCAATCACAGCTGTCATGACTTCATGGCTGTGAAACAGAAATGTATTTATGATAATAGGGTCTGAACTGTTGGTGGTGATTTGAACATGACTAGTAAAATACATGTTCGTTCACTGTTATTTATTTAGAAAGTCAAAATATGTTTTTATTAATCATTACATTATTTATTCAAAGGGAGTCATTCAGCTACGAGTTTATTATTATTATTATTATTATTAACACACACACACACACACACACACACACACACACACACACACACACACACACACACACACACACACACACACACACACACACACACACACACACACACACACACACACACACACACTAAACATGATAGTAGCCTGAGTGCACCAAGCAGCATCAAAGATACAGTAGAAGAGTTTAGCAGAGTAGAGGGAGGAGATATGGGCATTCACAGGTCTTGAAAGCAGGAGTATATGGTTATCAGTACAAACGAAGGTTTAAAATTTCGGTCCTAATGTGGTCCTTTACCTTGATAGCAATACAGTGCCATACACTCCTGCTTTTCAAAATATGTGATTGCCTATGCCTCCTTTGACAAATAAATAAATAAATAAATAAATATATATATATATATATATATATATATATATATATATATATATATACTGTCATTAAGGTTATGGTGGGTAAAAAAAGTGACAAAAACCCTCCACAGTAAAGCATAAAGCAACTGCTTGTGTAATACGAGCTTGAGACAAAAGGTGGCACTGAGTGCTCATTTGCATGTCATTTCCCAGAATCCCTTGCTGCAGTGGAAGTGCTGTATGCTGGGTGACAATGGGGAAAGACAGGGTTGCAGACCTGTCTAAGACATGCAAATGAACATACAGTAATATTTACAGTTGCTTTATGCTTTACTGTGGAGGGTTTTTGTCACTTTTTTTACCCACCATAACCTTAATGACAGTGGTGATTACCTAGTCTAGTCTCAAACCTGCTAGCCATTAAGACCAGCCTCACACTGATGATACCCATCAAGGTTGAAACATGTATGTGAGTAGGTCTAATAGCTTTGCATCTCATCTCATCCCAGCCTCTGTTTAAAAGCTGTGTTTAAAACAGCATGCATTGGCTTGAGGATTGGCTTGTGTAATACGAGCTTGAGACAAAAGGTGGCACTGAGTGCTCATTTGCATGTCATTTCCCAGAATCCCTTGCTGCAGTGGAAGTGCTGTATGCTGGGTGACAATGGGGAAAGACAGGGTTGCAGACCTGTCTAAGACATGCAAATGAACATACAGTAATATTTACAGTTGCTATATATATATATATATATATATATATATATATATATATATATATATATATAATCAAAAAATAAATAGATGATACCGTTCTGTGGCTAACGAAATGCTTTTATTTGTGCGAGCTGTCGAGATACACTGATCTCTTCTAATGAAAATTCCCCTAGAAATGTGGAAAAGATCGGCCGATCATTAAATAAATAGGGACTCAAAACAATAAATGGAGATACCAAGACACAAAATAATCAATCAAAAACCTGCAAATAAAGCAGCTAAGAAGAAATAATCTAGATGCTGCATGTTGTAACAAAATTAAAATGACAGGAAAAAAATAAATACTAACTGGGGAAAAAAATGTGAGACAAACAGCAGAACACCTAAATGGCTAAGAAAATAATAATAAATAACATAAACAAAGCCACAGAGGTAAATCAAAAGGACCCTGTGAGATGCTGAGAAGGATGAATAAATCCTAATACTCATGGGGCACTACGAGCTTGTAGTAAGCATGGGAGGAAGGAAGTCCAGATAAAGCACAATGTGCAATCACAACAGACCCCCAAAGTTCCAAGCAGTGAAGTAGTGGGCAAAGACCAGCATCAGACGCCCCATCATCAGTGAGCACTACAAGCAAGTAGTGGGCATGGTAGGAAGGGAGTCCAGCAATACAGACCAGCATCAGACCAGCATCAGACGTCCCAACATCAATGAAGAGGAAGGGTAAGGGTAAACACAAGCATGATGCTCGGCACAGCACACACGGGTCAGAGGGTGGTGAGGTTATGACGCAGCTCCGCTCCGACGGCCGTTTCGCCGTGAGGCTTCTTCCGGGAGCGTGGGATATTTAAATAGCAAAGAAGCAAAATTTACAGAACCGTTTGTGACAGGATTTTAAGTCTAAAAGTGTTCTTCTGAATGGGATCTGATATTACATATCCTGGTGTATGGAAGTGAATGTCTTGTATTTCACTGGTCTGCACCACCGGTGTTTTCTTTTAGTTTCAAAGTAAGCAAAAACCAATAGTCATTGGTAAAAACAGAAATACAGTAAATAGTTTCTTTCTATTGTCACACAAGGGGGAAAAAGTTGGGCCCATGGTTAACTCTTAGCTTTGTAATGGCATAGGTGACGGTAATAGGGACCTATCCCTTTTGAAGAAACTAACTTAAATCTAGCAGAGAGCTGGTTAAGTGCAGCCAGGCAATTGACCAAACTCCACCTGCATAATTAGGACAGGTTTAAAACTCCTGCTGAAACAGACCAAGGGAGATTTTTCTGAGCACATAACGTCCTGCCATCAGAAGAGAGTCTTGAACCACACAGGCCTGTGTGTTGCCAGCAAGACACGAGGGGAAAAGACCTCTATACCTGGACACAGAGATTTCCATAGCACACAAGGCTGCTGATCAAGGAGAACAGAGAGGCCTTCCCCTACAGCTACAACAACAGAAACAGATAAGAAACTTTCTTGTTGGATTGTTGTGTGTGTGTGTGTGTGTGTGTGTGTGTGTGTGTGTGTGTGTGTGTGTGTGTATATCTACTGGGAGGCTAGAAGGCTCTGGCCGAAACGCGTAGGAGCAGGTCCAGTAGGCAGGATCCCCTGTTTTGTCCCCCTCTTGGGACACATTCACATGCTTTGAGCCATTGCTCCTTGTTTCCTCCCCTCATTCTGCTGTATACCTGACCTAAGGTGACGTATCCATATTTGCTACTGCAGGCTTAGGTGTGCCTCTCTGACTGCATTGTGTGTGTCTTTCAGTGTGTTTCATTGATATTGTGTCACTTTGCATTTGCCCTGGACTTAAGGGAGATATAAGTGTACTGTTATTTCACTGTATTGACCACGTAGCCTAGCCACCTTATTTGGCCTGTTGTGAGCTTTACTGTTTAAACCTTGTCAGGTATATTTGAGCATTTACCTTGTCAATTTTGGCTTTTGTTTGTCCCCATTGGGATTTACAAGTTGGAGGATATAACAAGTTTAGCTACATAAAGGGGATCCATGCCTTTATTTTAAACTTTCTGTGCTTTGTATTTTAACTTTTTTGTTCTGTGACAACCCCTAATAAAAATTATGTCATTTTGTACTGCCAGGCATACTAGAGTGCTTTTTGTTTAGGGCTCTTTCTTCCCTCTTGCTATATTTACCTGCCCTCACAGCACCACCGACAGATCACTGTATATAGATTTACCTTGTCGGTTATTAGTTGCCATTATCTGTCTTGTGGATGCGGGGTCATCCTTTTCTCTTATATATATATAAGAATGAATAGATGATACCGTTCTGTGGCTAACGAAATGCTTTTATTTCTGTGAGCTTTCGAGATACACTGATCTCTTCTTCCGGCGATCTGACATTAAATAAAGCAGGCAAGGGTTTTACTTAAAAACAGTGTCTCTTGGAATGTAATCTGTGACCAGAGCCTATCCCTCCCCCCTGTGCTGTATGTGATTTATGACTTGAGGTGTTAAATAGTTCCTGAATGTTAGTGATGTAAGAGTGTGTGTATGTGTGTGTGTAGGTAAATAGAAATAAATAAAGAGCCCACAGTGTAAACAGCACTTTACAAAAGGTGTGTGTGGAGTGGGAGTGTATATCAATGGTATGGGTAGGTGTGAAAATGTAAGAGGGTGTTGCATTACTAAAAATGTGTGGATACTATGTGGTCCCTATTGGTATATAGGGATGGAATTACATAGAGTATATGTATGTGTAAGAGACAGCTGTATGCGCTTTCATGTAGCGCAGTATGTATAGACATGGCCATTAGCACTCATGGGAAGAGAGTTCTCTCATGTCAGTAGTGACTCATAAAACTGCGATCTTAGTTTAGGCTACCACTAAGTCTCCTGAACAGTTGCATAAATTTGTATTCATGCAACCGTCTCTTTTTCGGTGGTCTAAGATTACCTTTGAGTATGGACAACGCTTAGCAAGCCACCCAGTTAGAAAGGGCTGGAGTAAAGGTTTAGTTATTCTCCAAACTTGAGTAGGCCTTAATTTTGTTTCTTTTTGTATGTTTTGCCTTGTTAAAGGAACAGTCACAATAGAGCCAGGATTTAATTTCACCTTAATCGGTCTGCATTAAAAGGTACAATTGAAATATCTCTATATGGGAATCTAGCATACAAAAAATAATACTGTATGTCTTGATTAAGCTTAATCAACTCGAATTACATATACACATAATATGAAACATACATCAAATATATCCAATATTACAAAAAATCCTATGGATGCACCACAGGACCAGAGTGCCAAAGCCTTTCCGGCACTGATCATAATGATCACTTCCGTCATTGATGGGGAGGGGAGGTGGGGTCATTCCCCTTCCATACCCATCCGTTCAGATTGCATCGCAGGGCTCAATCTGCCCTAGTTGAACGAGGACGTTTTTGGATGTAGCTACAACATCATGGGGCCTCCTGCGTGCCAGACCATATGACATAGTAGCTATGTCCTGGTGCACTATAAGGGTTCAACTATTGGAATTTAGACAGATGGCCAATCAGGTATCTCACAGATCCAATTAATCGGGTTTTGTCATGATTGAAAAACCTGGCCAATCAAATCACATGGGGCTTTAAACAACTGGACAATCAGCATCCGCTGTGGTCGAGCCAGCCTTCCAGTTCTAGAGGGGGGATGCACAGGAATGACAGTCCAATTAAAGTCTCCTCTAGGGACATGGCCCAATGGAGACAGGTAGAGTGGCAGGACACAGCATGAATGGACGGGATCGGCATGTCCAGGTGTAATTTTACACCCATCAGAATACAAAATAACAGAGATAATAAAATGAAAGCAGTACAGGGTAACGCAAATACAAAATTGCAAAAAGCAGCTATATACTATACAATGGGTGCGACAAAGATGCTGGAGGTTATATTCACTGGCTCGGCTGAAATTTTTATTAGGAATCCCTGCTTGCGCCCACTATCACACACAGTAATAATAATATTGTATTAGGTCCACACTGTACCTGTATCAACTTGTTAATATAGGAAGAAAGAGGTGCACTCATGACACATCAGGGATATTGCCTTGGGGGCACGACCTGCACCTGAGCCGGTGCTGCTGGTAGTGTATATAGTTCATCCAGGGAAAGTACAGTAGAACATACTGTAATGGCACTCCAGAGGACTTGATATAATAAAGTGAAACATTTATTTAAAAGGTGATCGACATTTCGATCCACAACCTGGACCTTTAGCAAGATGCATAAACAGATAACGAATGCTGTTTAAATAGGGTAAAGAGTGGGTGTGTTCATGTGAAAGCAGCATGTGTTCCGTCTTTGTGGCACCAACGTGATTGCTAAGCAACCATATCTTAACAATTGTGAATCACACATACTGTATCAGAAAAAGTTTAGTGTTTTATTATGTTATTTGAAGTGTCTTAACTCAGTGTTTTATATAAGCCCTAACGGCCTTATGCACATCTAGACCCTGATAATCAACTAGTTATTTCTTGGAATAGTCTTAAAGAGTATAGGACGTAACCCTTTCATTACAAAAAGTTAATTGTGTCATACAAAGATATATATTATGAATCACCTAAATATCTGAAACGCATCATAAACTATATTACGTTATGGTTTTTAGTGATTACAGTAATATGTACAGTATGTGTGAAATATAATGTAATAATGACTATATAAATTATGTGTACAGTAATGTATATCCATACATGCCTCAACAATATCTACAGGATCTACCTCATACTAACAGCCCAAGCAGTGCAGATCTTCCACTAAGAGCTGGTCAGGCATGCCATGAGAAGGGTGCATTTGTTTCACTGAAGCAGCAGACCCAATAGGAATTACGTTTAATATAGTCATGACTTCCATGTGGATGTTAGATGTTATTAGTAGTTGTTGTCAATGTGTGTTTTATGACATATGTTTGCTAGGTTCTATATATAATGAATGACATACTTCTAAATTAAAACATAGTTTGCGAAGCTTCTTATTTTTGGGCTTGTATATGATACCTTGGAAAAGCTACACTATATGCCATGTTTCCTAGGAATATCAACCAAAAACCATGCTGACTTTGGAAGCTATCTTTCTGGGCAAATATTAGTGCTTTCACTAAGCAAAATACATTTGTTTGCCCATTTCAACATAATTTACATACAGTTTCTTTCAGATGAGGTTATAAAAAGTCAGTATAAAACCGGATAACACAATAATTCCTTATTATTAGCCTTTTTGTTATATTATAGAATACGAATGACTATATAATCCGGCATGATCGCTTTAGAAAATACATTTCTTAATTTATTACAATATATTTTACATAAGGGACTGGATACATCAAATATTTTTTTAAGGTGCAAGTCATCAACTTAATTCAAGAATGTCTAAAACAACATCAACATGAGTAAATACAGCAAATTTACACATTTTGATACCAGTCGTCAAGTGCTGATGTTTATCGGTACCTGGCTAACACCAAACAAGTACCACAATGTTTTGTCACCTACCCAGGGCTGATGTTAGCCCTTTCTTGTGTAGAAAATAGACATTATATACATAACCAAAGTTGTAGGGGAGCACCAAACGTTCACAGCAATTGCATGTAAAAGATAACAATACACAACATAGTGCAACCAGTTTTGAAATTCTATAGTGTGGGGAGTTGTGAATGAATCCCTGAGGAAGTCGGTCAAGACGAAACGCGTAGAATCCTGTTCATTGCGGAGTACGTCAGGTCCTGGCAGCCGGAGACATACTGTAGCATGTTGCTGCTTTCGCCCTTCGTCACGACCGGAAGTGACGCACGTGGGAGATCCGAACACACACACCGGCAGAGAGAACGCCGAAGGGTCCGGGATTTCGTACCATTCACTGTTTTTAAGTGCAAAATGTGAGTGTACTTTTTATCTATGCCAATATTCATGAAAATACTTTGGGAAATACTACACCATAAGAGTCCTTTTCTTTCTTCTGGTTACATCCTGGGGAAGAGTTTACCTTACCCGTGGGATCGGTATTGAAGGTCTGCAATCACCGCTTGCTCCCATCAGAGAGAGACAGTGTCTCTGATATGCGCTAACATTATGGATAAAGTGTGAGTTAAATTCATTCACAACTCCCCACACTATATCATTTCAACACTGGTTGCACTATGTTGTGTTTTCTTATCTTTTACATGCAGTTATTGTGAACGTTTGGCACTCCCCTAAAACTTTGGATATCTACAAGGAAAAATAGACTCAAAACAGTCTATTAAAAAGGGTTTTTGAGCTGCTCTTCTATATATTTTTCTTCACATTGGTGGTGTTATAAGTTGATTTCAGATACAGTATTAATAATTAATTATTCACTTGGTTCACCCTTTATGCAATTCAATATTGTATGCACGAACACTATTATTTTGTGTTTAAAGAAGTCACAACTAAATCCACTTCAACTGTGTAGAGCGCCTGATTACACACCCTCAGAATTATATACATAAGCAAGATAAGCTAAACCAGCATGGAATAGGTGATAAAATATGAACTATTACACATTTAATTAGATATTAACCCCTTAGTAGACCAAGTGGTCAACTAGTCAATGGTTTCCATGAATAGGTGACCACTAAGGGCTATGCATGGGTTAGTATTAAATTAAAACTACACTACCTGCCCACCGTGACTACCTAAACCACTAGTAAGGCATTGCATGGCAATACCTAACGTACCACTAAGACAAAGAAGGCCTTAACCCTTGTTACCATCCCCCCAGGGGTCTAACCCATAGGGGGGGCTGAAGATAAGGATAGCATTCAGAATGTGTGGGGTAAGTGTCAATCTTTTATTACACGCTGCCATTGAGTGCCAATGTGGCAGCCTAGGCTTTCAATGGGTTAATGTTTAAAATGATACGTGTAATAATTTTTTTTAATTGTATTTTTAATGTTAATGTATGCATTTTGTTATACTGTATTTATGTATTGTACGTTTAGTGGATAAACACCCTATTAGCCACATTTGGCTAATAGGGCTTTGGTCAATACTGTAGAGGGAGAAGGGGGAGGTTGTGTTGGGGGTAATTGCCCTAGGAAGGGTTGTTAGGCCCCCCCATGGGGTGGTGGTAGGGGTCAACTAGCCGTGTAGGTAGCCAAGCAGGTAGGTAGAGTAGTTTTAGTTTAATTTGAACCATTTTGTTGCCTGTAGTGTACGTTGTTAGCCACAGGCATTGAAAGCTTTAATGTATTTTCTATCATAGGGTTTGTAATAATGTGTATTATGTAACCCTATGGTAGAAATATATTGTTACCCTACCCCATTGTATTGCCCAAGTGGCTTTGACACCTCTGGCAGCATCTATAATTAACTTATGTTAATCGGTAGAGTTAATTTCTGTATCATGACTCAACTTATAATATCACCGAGGTAAAATCTTACTGCAATGTGACAAAATCAGAATTTTCACATTTTCTTTCCCCCCCCCCCCCCACTATCTTATTTCTAATGCAATTTCACTGTTTGCTATTTTAAGCAAATTAGATATTTTAAAAAGCATTGTCCTAAATTGCGTTTCTTTAACTTATTTCCATTGTATCTCAAATGCATAATTCAATTAAAAAGTAAAAATAAATAAAGTTAAATTGGACATTAACATTTGAAGATTGTTAATTCAGGCATACATTAGGCTGGTATTAAGCTGTGCAAACCTATCTACTGTAATAGCAGGTCTCAGAAATAAGTATTTCTTGCGAGCAATATACTGATAGTTGGGAAAGAAAATTACGCAATTTTCAAACAAAATAGACTACACAATAGTATAAAAAAGACATGTCACAATACGTTATTCCAAAATCATGAGGCATCTAGAGCTACTTATTAATGATTTTTAGAAAGTTAATGTTCAGTCATTTTTAGTAGTCATTTGATAGCAAGTAAATATTTTGTAGGGAACAAGCACTATATATGGACTTACTAAACGGACAATCTTTGCACTTTTCATCCTCAATAAATTCTTGTTATGTATACACATTGGAAACATCAGATCTATCTGTTCTGCTGTTTGACACTTGGACAGGAGACATGTGGTAAGACCTACATCTTGTAGTAAACAGAAAAAGGAAATGCTTGAAATATTGCCAGATTCTTCACTAGTTGACTAATTCTGGGATTCAATTTTCCATAACTTACTGGAAAGGTTATTGAAAGAACCTCACAAGAAGCTGAAATTATAAATAAAAGCAAAGAAAAGCGCAGAATGAAATTTCCCAACATTTCATTTAAACATAAAATCTATCTATTAACAGATATTTATCCTTCACTTATTCTAGGCCTTTCATCTTTGGCAGCTAATGTACTTAGAGCCTGTCTGCACAGATAAATAAAAACTAGAAGAGGCATTTATCGGGCATTAGTTACTAGTCAATTATATGTTACTAATGTTGCTAAATCAGTTTTGGATCAGACCTAGGATCTATTATGGAAATGCCTTTTAAATCTTGCAGATCCCATGAGCCACAAGGCCATCCGTTTCAATGGGATGTCTATTTAAAACCCGACGTGAAACCAGGAAATAACGCCAGTACCTTTATCTAGTAAGTCTTTCCGGAACTAGGGGGTCAACGGAGCTTAAAATAACAGCTCTGGGGAATGCCTGGTTCCCATCCTGTTAAAAAGGGGCAAATTGCTCTTTTATCTATCTATTTTACAGTGATAGATAAAGATAGGGGACCTCGCTGCAAAAATCCAAAACGTTTATTGGTTGAAGGGGTGCTAAAAGGGAAATATCCTTAGATAATAGAGGGTTTGTATCAGAAGGTACAAGAGACACAGAGATCCCAAACAGGTGGTGCACACCACCTCATAAATTGCAAAGATGATAGTAAAATAAAAAACAATACTTTAATGGGTATAAAAATAAGGCACACAATAATTTGTGTAATGTAGGCAAAATTAAAAATGGGTATTGACAACTAACGGGGGTCTCTCCTCCAGACCTTAGTCGTGTATTTTATATCCCTACACAAACACTTTGGGGCCTATGCACTAAGCGTTGAAAAAAAAAACGTCGGGCTGTTTAAATCGCCAGTTTTGACAGAGTTACTATCACGGTATGCAGAAAGCCCCAAATACCTGTGATAGCAACATTTGTAAAACTGGCGAGTATCCGGCGAAGTGATGACTGCCTCTCTGAAAAGGGCTAACTCAGCAATTTCTTTCTGCTGCAGAGAGAGAGACGCCTCTCCCTGGACATATCTCGACATAGATCAAACGTTTTTAATATAAAATGTAATACTAATGTAGCAGGGGGTCTCCGGAGCGGAACCTCATTGATTTGAGGTCCGGGGACCCCCTGCTTCCCGAGATACAGGCCCCGTTATGGGGTACCGGTATCGCCTATGCATTTTAATCCCACGGTCACGTGACGCGGGACATTTAAATGCATACTGTAGGAGATACCGCACACCATAACAGGGCCTGTATCTCTGGAAGCAGGGGGTCCCCGGATCTCAAATCAACGCGGTTCTACTCCGGAGACACCCGGCTACAATAAGTTAGTATTAAAACCCCCCCCAAAAAATTGAACAAATTTGTTACCATAGCGGCTATGGATGTGACGTCATCTCCATGGGAGGTACGTCACATGCTTAAACCCACATGGCTATACCACGTGGTATTACAGCCAATGGGATTGAAGACAATTCCATTGGTTGCTGTACCTTGTGATAGATTACATTCGTTCAAAAGTATGTGACATCATCCCTTAAAGTGACATCACATCCTTTTGAACTAATGTGACCTATCACATGGTACAGCAACCAATGGGATTGTCTTCAATCCCATTGGCTGTAATACCATGTGATATAGCCATGTGGTTTAAGGATGTGACGTACCTCCCTTGGAGATAACGTCACATCCTTAACAAAAAAAGGAGGCGGGCACATGACACAGCATCCACTCAGATTGGAACTGTACCATCTGACCTTAAAATGTGACGTCACAGGCCATATATAAGGCCTGAACGTCTCATTTAACAGGAAGAAAATGACGAGAGAACATCCTGTTCTGGATTTACCATTGGGTTTTGGATTGACAGATGAAGATAGAAGATTAAAGAAAAGAAAGAAATAATGACAGATGAAGAAAGAAGAAGGTGATAGAAGATAAAAGAAAGAAGAATTTTGTTACCTGTTCCGGATCTTCAAGGTGGATGATGTTTGATTGACTTTGCGGTACGAGAGCTTCCTGATAAGCCGGGATTCGGAGGGTCAAGGCTTCTAAAGGTAAGAGAAATATTGAATGTATGTATTTTTATTTTTTACAGGTTTTTTTATTGTATTTTTTTATTTTTATGTTTTTCATTGCCCATTGACTGATAATGTATTAAACTGTGCCCCTTTAGGGTACAGATAAATAAAGTGATAGTCAATCCATTTTTTTGACAAATGCTTGTTTTCTATTGACTGTTATTTTTTTTATTTCTGTTTATTGTTTGGATTAAATTGTTTAGAATTTGGATGGCTTGTTTTTATCACATTTTAGGATTGGATAGCGTTTTGAATTATTTATTAGTTTTCTTGGCTACTGGTTTAAATTAATTATTTGTTTTGTTGGCTAGTGGTTTTATTTGTTTAATAGTTTCCTTGGATTGCTGTTTATGTAATTGTATTGTTTTGGAATAACATAATTGTAATAATTTTGCTATTTGGTGATAGATAATTATTTGGGATGTGTTCTATTAGGCTATTTAGTTATTTTATTGTTGGGGTGTTTAGGTGTTTCTGTATTTATTTGATTATTGTCTATTTTTGGCCTTAATTATTTTTATTAGGTTGACCATTGAGGGATATACTGTAGTGGCCTATCATGCCCATATTATATAAATATGAGGTTGTTAGGCCTCATGAGTGGGTGGTGGGGGACAGGGGTTAACCCCTTAATTACTATAACGTTATTAACTGCTACAGTGTTTATGGGTTTAGGGGCCATTAGATTGTTTTATCTATTGTATTCTTTCTGGCAACGGAGGACATGGACCTCTAGTATGCTGATGAGGTTGCCCTTCATGATGGCAAGGGTAAATTGAATGTTTTATTTACTTTATTTATACTGGCTAATGTTTGATTTTATAATGGGCAAATAGTAAATGGATAATAGTAATTTGGGCCATTACTGCATTGTATGTGTTGGGGGGGGGAGGGGGTGTCGGAGGGAAGGTGTATTTATTGCAATGTATTCTACATTTTTATTTGCAACAGGATTGGTCCCGCAGGCCCTTGGACACCCACGGGGACCACCTGGAGGCCCACGGACACTTGCAGGGACAATCCGAGGACTCACGGGGACCACCCGGGGACCCACAGGGACCACCTGGAGGCCCACGGACACTTGCAGGGACAATCCGAGGACCCACGGGGACCACCCGGGGACCCACAGGGACCACCTGGAGGCCTATGAATACTCGTGGGGACCACCAGAGGACCCAAAGACACCTGTTGGGTCCACCTGGAGGCCCATGGACACTCGCATGGACCACCTGGGGATCCCCGCCGGCCTCTGGCATCAATCCTGTGCAGAAAAAAATACAAATGTTTTTATGTGGGGGCACAGAGGGTGGGTGGGTTGTGTATTTTTGGGTAGTACATATTGTAATGTTTATTGGGGGCAGAGAGGGTGAGTGAAGGGCCAAGTACTGTACCCCCTTCACGTTAGCCGCTAAGGGAATGAAGTTGCCTGTAAAGACATTTTTATTGCCTGGGATTCATGCCGGGGGTCTCCTGTGCTGATATTAATGGATATCCACTCCGGAGACCCCCAGCATCAATCTGATTCAGGAAAAAAATAATTTTTTCTTCTAAGTCCCTCTCTCACCGCTTCTCGGCAGCTTCTCACCACCTTTCTGCCCACTTTTCCTGGCGGGAGGATTTTGAGAGGAAATCTCCATTCTAGAGCCGTAATTAGCCCGATAAGCTAATATGGGCTACTAGAATTGCGCGGGTTTGAAAACCTGCCGTGGGCTATTGTGTACGCTCATGTTGTGCTCATTTGAATAAATTAGGAATAGACACATCTCTGCTCCACCTGTTGAATTATTATGGTAATGACTCCATGCAAGCTGTCTTTTCCTCCTTTTTTTTTCCAACTCTAAATTTTGGTCTTGCAAATCAAGCCATTTGTGCCGACAACTCCACTGTCATTAGCCAACTCTAAAGAGGCCCCATTATCTCAGGGCTTCTCGGTTTAGTCATATGGTTAAAAGTTTCTCAAAGTTTTCACCAGCTTTTATTCCGCTCGCTCGATCTCGCTGTCTTTGTGTCTTATACAAAACTAGGGTTAAAAT
This sequence comes from Ascaphus truei, assembly GCF_040206685.1. Classification (NCBI taxonomy): domain Eukaryota; kingdom Metazoa; phylum Chordata; class Amphibia; order Anura; family Ascaphidae; genus Ascaphus; species Ascaphus truei. The sequence continues at coordinate 184,926,740 of NC_134483.1, read as the reverse complement.
GTGATAAATCACCCAGTGAGGAATCTCCTGTTTCTTCCATGGTGTGATAATGTCCCCAGATAATATCTACACTTTAAATATGTCTTTGTTTTCACTGTTTCCAGGTAACAATAATATATTTAAAACATTTTCAGGCTGGGACTTCGGTGTGCAATTTCCTATCTGCAATGCCAAGTAAATTAATTGGCTTTCGTTCTATTAAAAAGGTTACTAGTATTATTGCAGCTGGGCTTTGGATTTTGCCAGCATATGATGAAAGTAATTTGCAGAGTGTTGAGAAAAAAAGTAGATGGCAAACAAGCATTTTCATTTATACTCAATAAAAAAAAAAATCATATAGTCCAATTTTTATGATGTCTGTACTGTGACATCTGCATTTACCTAGCAATAAATATATGGATTAGGAAAGCGGAGGAGAATACCATGTTTGCAATGAAGTACAGTAGAGTAAACCATGTTAGCAGTGAAGTGTGTGCAGCAACCAGGTCTGAATGGCCCCTCGGAGCATAAGTAGGCCAATAAATGTCCAATCTCTGCATAACAGTTTTAAGAGGATGAATTTAACAACCAAAAAAATGTTATAGACATACGAAGCAAAATATGTTTTTAAAGACACTTGATTACGTTTTCAGCACATAGTTCATTAATAATATTATTGTTTTCTAGTTATTTTTGTTTTCTCTAAAGTTTTTATTGGGTTTGTCCATAGAGCAACCCTTTTTTAATTAGCTTTTTTTTTAAATACAGCATGGCACAAGTTCCCAACTCCGGTCCTCAAGGACCACTACGTGCAGGTTTTAAGGCTCTCCTCTCATTAGCACAGGGGCCCAATCATTTTGACTGAACCCCTGTGCTGCAGCAGGGGTATACTTCAACCCTGCACTATTAGTGATTCCTGAGGACTGAACTTAGCAATGGTGTTATTGTGCATTGATTGTATACAGGCTAACTGGTCTATATAAAATATGTGACAGTGCTTACTTAATGGGTACCGGTATAGATTCACCAGGCTGGACGAATTATACACCAAAGTGCAGCCTACTACTTGGTGTTAAACACTCCTGTAGTTAAGATTGTTTAGAGTGATCGATTGAAAAAACAACAATAAACAGTGTAGCGTAATGAACATGATTCATTTGAGGTCAACAAATGCATGTCAAGTTTACTTAATTGGCTGTTTTTCCTTTTGGACTTGGCACAAAGTTATACAGGCTCATATTAACTAAGCGGTACTTAAGTAATAATCACGACCTAATGCGCTGTCCGGAGAGGATTATTACTATTGGCTTCATTTTATTATTATATTTTGTGTGCTTGGAGAGATTCAAAAGCAGTTATCAATAATGGATGAGAAATCTTTTGTGTTGGTTGAGAAATGTTACTGTGTCCTTCTGGCAATGTTTAATAAAATTGCTTCTGTAAATGAAGCACATAGGAAAGGAGTGTAGATCCACCCGACAAGCCACCGGTGGGGGGGAGGGTACACTCAAAGAATGCAAGAGATTCCCTCTTCCTTATTGTGCAGCCTCAGGGGCTTTAGTCTAAACTTGAGTTTGGCTAGGAGCTGGGCATTTGCAAGTGCAATAAAATCAATAGGACACCTGGAACATATCTTTAAAAAAAATAATAACCGGTATTTATTTTACAGTCCAAAGTAAACGAAAGAGCAACTGGTTGATGTATTTTCAGTGCTGTAGTTGTTGTTGTAATAATCTTTCACACCTACAGGAAAACACATGATCTCTAATGAGGTACAGGAGATAACATTTTTACCAGGGAAATTGAGTTAGCTTGAAGTTACTTTCTTAAACAATCGAAACAATGTGGGCTGTTTGTAGTCAAGGGTCTAGATGACATCTTGGCTGCTCACCTCAGTTTTGAAAATGAAGACTGTACAGGACTGTCTAGTCGGAGAATTGGTATCTGCAGCTGGATGTTGACCTTCATGCTCCCAGATATGTTTCAGCTCATTGCATTGATATAGTACCTGGCACCTCGCTGGTGTTGCATTTGCCTGACTCTCCCATCTCCAGGTGGTACATTCATAGCATAGCAAAAAAGCAATTAGAAACAAATAAAATAACTGAGCTCAGGGAAGAAAATCTGCTGAAACCATCATTTTACTGGAACCTTGAACTTAGAACTGGGCTTAATAAAGGTTGAAAAGAATAACGTAGTGTCACTCGGGTGGGCTTCAAAATACAAAAAGTGTAGAAAACAGAAGTCTTGGGGCCCAGGACAAATGAAAGGAGCAGGACCCCCCTCCTCTTATGGCGTACTGGTGGTATGGGCCTGGGGAGTGGAGGAAGCGGATATAAGGGAGGGTTAGTTATGGACCTGGAGGGGGTAGTTATGGACCTGGGGTGTAGTTAATGACAAGGGGGAGAGTTGTGGACCTGGGGGTGGGGATCCTCTCACTGGCTCACGAAGCCACTATACTGTTTGGGATAAACCATGACATATTTATTTTGACAAACGCCTTGGAAACGTCTGGCGAGCCCCTAAGGCAGGTTGGCGCACACTTTTTTCCCTGCGCACCCCTGCCGGATGTTCGCCTCTCTGCGCACCCCCCTTCCTCCTCCTCCTTTCCTTGATTCCTGGCGTCTGGACATCATGGCGACGTGTCTCCAGATGCCGGCTGAATCAAGGTAAGTAGGTTTACAGAGGCCCTGCAGCTCCCTCGGCACTTAATTTAAGTGCCTTCGGGAAGCGAGCGGGGCCTCTGTAAACCCCGCACCCCCCGCCGGTAATCTCGCAACCCCACTTTGCGCACCGCTGCCTTAAGGGTTCCTAATTGGGAATCACTGTTATAGACACATACTGTAACATTTATGCTGTTACATCGGGCAAGGGGAGAGACTTTCTACAATAAATACCTTTTTCTTTAAAATAACTGGTGAAGAACATAAATAAATATTAAACAGCTGTCATTTTCATACTACTGTAGCAGGGATCCCCCTTCTTACCTCCTGGGGGTAGAACAGATTTGTTGTTAAGGAGAAACAGCAGTGCTGCGTCGGCCATGTTATGGTTGCATGGCCCTTCAAACTGTGCAATGTGTAATGCGGCGGCCATCTTGGGGTTGGCGCGACCGAAAGAAGAGACCAAGGAAGACAGGATTTCCTCTGCGGTACAGAGGTGACCTTGTCAGAGCATCCGGAGTCAGGGAGGCGTATGGTAGTGTCTGGGGAGCCTGTCAAGCTCCCGGACAAGGCCCAAAGCCTACCCCTAGTTCCCCTCACAGTAGAGACATGTGCGGAGCAGATTGGAACACAGAGGGACAGCGGCCTGTGTTACCAGCCAGCATCCTGATATAAGGCGTGAGGGGCTTGTTGTCGGAGACCCCGCACCGTGGACTCTGCTATTTTTGTCTTCACTTGGAAGTGTGGCCTGGTTGGACCTTATACGAGGAAGGTATTGTGCACCAACACAAGGGAGAGGGTAGCGCTGCCCTCACACACACTGGGAGGGGTCACTTTCTGGATACTGGGTTACAGGTGCCCAAGCACCCTAGGTACTATTGGTGCTAGCTACCCCTGGATGATGTTACTGCTATCACTGTTATTATCGTGCATTGTGTGTGAGTATTATTTGAAGCCTTCTGTGGGACCACAGTAAACAAGTTATATTATACCTGGTTGTGTGTTATTGGGGTATACCATAGGGTATACGAGTTCCTATGAGGAGCCATCCTGTTACGCAGGATCCTCATAGGTGGAGGCGCTGTACCATATAGATATAGAGAACACACAGTAACCCCAGGCTCCCTATGAGCAGAGGCCCAGGCCTTCTGTACGCCTAACAGGTAGCACCAGTACCGTAATTATCGCTGTTTCCCATAGGGATAGGGGAAAGGGTGTTACACTACTGCAGGTGTGCGCAAACTGTGGGGCGCGCCCCCTTGGGGGGGCGCAAGATTATGTAGGGGGGGCGCGGGCTGCTTGCAGGGAAACCTGGTGGCGGGCAGAGCTGTGCACGGGCCGCCGGAAGCTCCATGCTGCTGCTTCTATGTGTCTGTGTCTTGCAGAGGGGGCGGGGCTTCTCTCTGCACACAGACAGCCCCTACTTCTCTTCCTGTCTGCTTCCCGCACCAGTTTTCAGCAGCATGGGGGGTTGGGGGATCGGAGCATGTCGCCCCCCCAGGTGAAATTGTGTGTGTGTGTGTGTGTGTGGATTGAGTTTGTGTGTGTGTGTGTGTGTGTGTGTGTGTGTGTGTGTGTGTGTGTGTGTGTGTGTGTGTGTGTGTGTGTGTGTGTGTGTGTGTGTGTGTGTGTGTGTGTGGAGATTGAGTTTGTGTGTGTGTGTGTGGGGGGATTGAGTTTGTGTGTGTGGGGGGAGATTGTGTGTGTGTGTGGGGATTGAGTTTGTGTGTGTGTGTGTGTGTGTGTTGGGGGGGATTGTGTGTGTGTGGGGGGATTGAGTGTGTGTGGGGGGAGATTGTGTGTGTGGGGGGGATTGAGTGTGTGTGGGGGCGGGGGGGGTTGTGTGTGTGTGGGGGGATTGAGTGTGTTTGTGGGGGGGGATTGTGTGTGTGGGGGGGATTGAGTGTGTGTGGGGGGGGTTGTGTGTGTGGGGGGGATTGAGTGTGTGTGTGTGTGTGGGGGGATTGTGTGTGTGTGTGTGTGGGGGGGGGATTGAGTGTGTGTGGGGATTGTGTGTGTGTGGGGATTGAGTGTGTGTGTGTATGTGTTTGGGGATTGAGTGTGTGTATGTGGGGGGGGATTGAGTGTGTGTGGGGGGGGATTGAGTGTGTGTGTGTGTGTGGGGGGGATTGAGTGTGTGTGTGGGGATTGAGTGTGTGAGTGTGTGGGGATTGAGTGTGTGGTGTGTGTGTGTGGGGGGGATTGAGTGTGTGTTTGGGGGGGGATTGAGTGTGTGTGGTGATTGATTGAGTGTATGTGGTGAGTGTGTGTGTGTGGTGATTGATTGAGTGTATGTGGTGAGTGTGTGTATGTGGTGATTGATTGAGAGAGTGTGCGTTGTAATGCAGTGGTGCGCAAACTGGGGGGGCAATGAGGCGCAAGATTATTTAGGGGGGTGCAGGCAGCGTGCGATGAAAACTGGGGCTGTGCACGAGGGGTGGCCAAGAAGATGTGCACGGGTGGGCAGCCGAAGATGTGTGCGGGTGGCTGAACAGGATAGTGCAGGTGGCGGCAAAGTGATGGTGTGTGAGCGCACGCGCAGGGGCTTCGGAGGTACGGGGAGGAGCACGCCCGAGCACGGTGAAGTCAAACGCCCCTCCTTCGGTGTCTGCCCTGCAATAGCGCTGTGTTCCTGCTCTCCTCCGCTGGCAAACTGCTTCGCTGCGATCCTCTGCAAGTGAAAGGGTAGGCTGCCACTATATCAATCATACTATGAATGTACAGAAATAATGTAAAAAAACTGTGAAAACACAACATTGAAAACGGAAAAAAATAAATAATATTGTAGGTAGGAGTTTGGATGACAATGTGGATAGCAAGACAAAAAGTATGGAGGGGAAGGAAGAAAAAAAAGGGGGGGGAGAGGGAAGGGTTGTAGCAAAGAGGTGGATGAATGCCCCCCCAAAGAATTGACTTTGTGCACGTACGCTCTCCCAATCTTGGAGCTAGGGGAGACAAACAAAATTGACTTTGATGTGCGCTCAGCAGCAGTCAATACACACACACAGCTACACACAGACACACACACAAATAGCCCCGATCCACGCTTGCAAAATTATGCAGGACACCCTGTGCTCATGCTTGGAGAGTTGGTGATGTCACCGCTCTCAACGGCAGCGTGGACGCAGCCTAATTTTGCAAGCGCGAGCTGTTGAAATATGTAAGTATTTAAACATATTTGGATTTATATTGTATACCATTTAATAAAGGGGTTTTTTTTTTTTCATGTGATTTTGATTACATCAGGCAGGGGGGCCCGAGAAATTTTATGGATGAAAAGGGGGGCTCGGCATAAAAAGTTTGCTCACCCCTGCACTACTGTACCCTCACACTCTATCACACATGCCGTTCTTGCTTTCACTCCTCACCCTTCTCTTTTATTAAAGATAATTTTATACATACCAAAACGTTTTTTAAAACAGTACAAGCAAATAATTATTTACATGCTAATAGTCACCATAACCCATCTTGGATCAATAACATACCAAAAGGGCAGTTTATTAGACTAAAACGGAACAGTTCCACTCCCGAAATATTTAATACACAAGCACAAGATCTAAACCACAAATTTACAATTAGAAAATATCCGCCCGATAAATTAGATCAGATTATATCTGAGGTGGAATCAATGGATAGAACCACCCTTCTACAATACAATCAGAAAAAATCAGAGACAATCTCTGATGTACCGTTCATTACTCAATATAACCAAATGGCTCTGGCTATAAGGAAAACTATTCGCAAATATTGTCCCATTTTGAGAAAAGATAAAGAACTGGTCGACATATTACCTATCAATCCAAAAATTATTATCACCAAAGCACCAAACATAGGACAAAAATTGGCTCCAAGCTGACCCTTGGCGCCACCATTGCGTCGTACTAATACTATCAGTAAGGGATTTCACATTTGTAACACCTGCACAGCCTATAGATATAGTTTAAAAAGTACTTCTTTTTCTTCTACAATCACATCCAGAATTTATTATATTAAACAACACATCAATTGCAATAGTATTACTTTTATATATCTCCTTGAATGTCCTTGTGGTCTGCAGTATGTGGGTATGACCACGAGGTCTATCAAACGTCAATTATATCAACACATTTACAATATTAAAAAAGGTTTGATCACACACAGCGTATCCAGTCATTTTCTTCAAGTGCACAGAAAGAACCCGATGGCTCTTAAATGTATGGCCATTGAAGCCCTCACGCCTCATTGGCGTGGAGGAAATATTACAAGCCTCCTGGGGAGGCGAGAATCCTTTTGGATCTATGAGCTTCGTACACTTGCCCCCTTAGGTCTCAATATTGAGTTCGATCTCAAATCCTTTTTGGCGGACAAGTAGAGGTATATCCACTTTGTTCCTCCATATCTATCTATAAGATCTCCGATGGCACATTACACTCACTGTACTTCTATTATACTGCTGCGACACACTTTATTCGAGCAAATACCCAGTTTGTACCTGGCAGATACCTGGAATGCGCCGCTCCTCACCTCTGACAAGCCCCGTTGCGTTTGCCTTCCCAGCCATGGTTCATGCCTGCCTGACGGGCGGCTGATGTGTTAAATGATAATGATTAGGATTTAATAGGCTGCAATGCTTCGCGTGTCTACCAGATGGCATAAATTCATGAATTGTAATGCAGTATATATATATATACTGTGCAGTATTGCAGCCAGCGGGAATAAAATGCTTCAATCCCTGCCTGGAAAATAACGCAATGCACTCGGGCAGAAAACAGTCACAAACCTCAATACACCCGAGTATACCCGAATTCGTGGGACTAGCCGAGCTCGAATAAAGTGTGTCGCCAGTGTACCTGAAGAACACATATGTCTATACTAACTACCAGTGGTTTAGTTATATATCGACCATACATCCTATATGTTGTACATTTTGGACTGGATTCTGGCTATTCCAATTTCAGATTTTAGTGGATCACCACCTATTGCTTCCCTGTAGTTTTTACTCTATTTTTCATAACAATAATGAATGTTTAATGAACATAATTGCCATTATATTTATTTACTAGCACTTCACACTTTTTATACTTTCATCACGTTTATAAATATCATATGCCTATATGCATATCCTGTACAATTTAGGTATATTCAAACATACACACATTCACGAGATAGCATTTAGTTTATTGTCGCTGGCACTCACCAGCAGGAGAAAATTAAAAACGATTTATTAAGACTACATAAAAAAAACTCCTCCAAAGTCTACTCACTGTTTGTTCATGTGTTTTATTTATGTAGTCTTAATAAATGGTTTTTTAATTTTCTCCTGCTGGTGAGTTCTCTATTTTTTTTCCAGTTTTTGGAGTAGTTGTTATTTTGATCTATTTTTGTATTTGTCTGCTTGTGAGGATCCAATCTACACTGTCGGAAGCTAATCGGAAGACGCACAATACCTGGCAGCGTCTGTGAAAGCAGCAGGGAAGGGATGCAGGACGGTGTTCAATCGTGAGTTACTCCACACCGGGCGATCCGGGCACGAGGACTTTGTGGCTTCTTTATCATGGCCTATGCTGTCTCCATTATGGTCCCCTCCTGCTCCCTACAATCCCCTATGTGTATTTAGCTGCACCACAGTAACTTCACATTTATCCGGCATCAGCTCCGTTTGTTTATTACTTATTGCCATTGCGCATGTACAGCTTGGCCACCTGGAGCTTATACACTGTCTTTTATGTTCTTTCTGTATAGATCCTGCCTGTTCTGGCAGCTGCTCCTTCCACTCCTAGTTCATATAGATCAGATACAGCTTTCTCTAGAGCTTGCTGCACCAGGGGTAGGGTTACTAGATGTTTGGTTTTATCGAAACATGTACTCTTTTTCAGGGCTGTGACACTGTTCGGGTGGATTTCTGAGAAAGAGGTTTTTTTTCGGCTGGACACTCTCTCTCTTTCTCTGGCCCCATTAGGGCCATTTTCAGGATTGACAAGGAGGGCGCTGGTGCCCTCCCCCCAAGAGAGAAGTGCGGGCCGGGCTGCATCATGATTGGCATCTTGCCTGTGTGAGATCGTTGCGGAGGGAGAGAAGGAAAAACCACAGAGGCTTAGGAAAGTGACTGTGTGTGTGTGTGTGTGTAGGGGGGCGGGACTTTGCATGGGTGTATGAATGGGAACTCCATGTGTGTGGTGTGGGGGCTGAACTCTGTAAGAGGACTGGGCTCTGTATGTGTGTATATCAGTGCAGGGGTCAAGGGTCTATTTTGCGGTCACTGGAATTATAAAAAACAAACCATCTCTGCTGCACCTTTCGATTCTTCTTGAGCAAGCTCAAACTCTACAGATTCTACCTGTTCTAGAACAGGACTCTCTCGAGTATCAGCTGCTCCTTCCACATCTGACTCATGTGGAACATATGCTGATTTCTCTAGAGCTTGCTGCACCAGAGTAAGGCGTGTAATATAGTGCGCGTGCGTGCGTTACCGTACGCGCGTGCGTGTCAATTATTATTGACCTTTTTAAACCTGACATTCTATACTTCCGAAGCGTGCGCATACGGCAGTTAGCGTTGACCCGGCAGATCGGAGGAAATATATGAAAATTATCTTTTCGCGTTGCTGCCGGTGCACGTCACGCTGTATTAGCCAATCACAGTGAGGCTGCAATTACTTTGTATTTTGCGCAGAAGGGAAAGGGTCAGTATGCAGCAAATGAGGACAATGTTAAAGATGATTAAAATAATAAGACCAAAAAAGACAGAACGCTGTTGGATCTTTGATTATAACTTGTGGAGAAGTAATATGGTTTATATGCAATAGAGAAATTAGAGAGAAAAAGGAGGACAGGAGTAATTTGTAATGTCAGCAATGTTGTTCTTCACCTTCACAAGGAATGCCTTATTTACTAATATAATTATATGCAACTATAACGACCATACTTTTTCTTCATATCCATACTTTCAGCTTCAGCCATTTTGGATGCAGGTTGAGCTTGTTGTGGTTGTGTGTGAAGCTGGGTGTGATGTCATAGCCACGCCCACCTGTCGCTCACAGCATAGCACAGACCTGTACCCACAAAAAGTGTGATCATGTGCACGAGCATTAGCACACGTGCGCGCGCCAACTATAAAACAAGCCTAAGGTTAACAGATGTCTGGTTTTAGCCACACATACATTTTAACGATCTGTGACATCGTTCGTGTGGGCTTCTGAGTCTTTGGATGGGCACTCTCTCGCAGGCCCTAGTTAAGGGCATCTTCAAGATTGACAGGGAGCGCGCATTTATCACTCACCAACATTCAGTGTATTATGATGTCCTGATGAGCTCACATGACCACACAATGCTGTTGTCAGCTGCCTAGCTATCGAAAGGCAGACAGTATTTTGACCAGTTAGTGATAACTACTCCAGGCAAATGGGACCAGCTGCAACTTAGCCACATCCCCCAATTCTGATGACATCACAGTGTTCTGGCCACAATTTTCTGCTTAGTTGCATTTCTACTTTATGAATTAAATAGAAATAGTCTTGTTAGTCAGTTGCCATAGTGAAGAATAAATTAGTACTTCAGTATTAGGTGACACCTTTTTTATTTGGACTAATATATGATAATATCCCGAGTTGATGGGGGCGGGAGAGGAGGCAGGAGAAGAAAGTGCTCAACCTCTGCATAGTTTCCAACATTACAAAAACCAGCCAGAGGAGCTGTCAATGTGGTGCTCTGTGCCGCAGCTGCCAGAGGAGCTGTCAATGTGGTGCTCTGTGCTGCAGCTGCCAGAGGAGCTGTTAGTGTGGTGCTCTGTGCTGCAGCTGCCAGAGGAGCTGTTAGTGTGGTGCTCTGTGCCGCAGCTGCCAGAGGAGCTGTCAGTGTGGTGCTCTGTGCCGCAGCTGCCAGAGGAGCTGTTAGTGTGGTGCTCTGTGCCACAGCTGCCAGAGGAGCTGTTAGTGTGGTGCTCTGTGCCACAGCTGCCAGAGGAGCTGTCAATGTGGTGCTCTGTGCCGCAGCTGCCAGAGGAGCTGTTAGTGTGGTGCTCTGTGCCGCAGCTGCCAGAGGAGCTGTCAGTGTGGTGCTCTGTGCCACAGCTGCCAGAGGAGCTGTTAGTGTGGTGCTCTGTGCCGCAGCGGCTGGCAGTGGAGCTGTTAGTGTGGTGCTCTGTGCCGCAGCTGCCAGAGGAGCTGTTAGTGTGGTGCTCTGTGCCGCAGCTGCCAGAGGAGCTGTTAGTGTGGTGCTCTGTGCCGCAGCTGCCAGAGGAGCTGTCAGTGTGGTGCTCTGTGCCACAGCTGCCAGAGGAGCTGTTAGTGTGGTGCTCTGTGCCACAGCTGCCAGAGGAGCTGTCAGTGTGGTGCTCTGTGCCGCAGCTGCCAGAGGAGCTGTTAGTGTGGTGCTCTGTGCCACAGCTGCCAGAGGAGCTGTTAGTGTGGTGCTCTGTGCCGCAGCTGCCAGAGGAGCTGTTAGTGTGGTGCTCTGTGCGGCAGCGGCTGGCAGTGGAGCTGTTAGTGTGGTGCTCTGTGCCACAGCTGCCAGAGGAGCTGTTAGTGTGGTGCTCTGTGCCGCAGCTGCCAGAGGAGCTGTTAGTGTGGTGCTCTGTGTGGCAGCGGCTGCCAGAGGAGCTGTCAGTGTGGTGCTCTGTGTGGCAGCGGCTGCCAGAGGAGCTGTCAGTGTGGTGCTCTGTGTGGCAGCGGCTGCCAGAGGAGCTGTCAGTGTGGTGCTCTGTGTGGCAGCGGCTGCCAGAGGAGCTGTCAGTGTGGTACACTATGCTGGCTGCCAGAGAAAATTAGTGTTGTATGTGGCACAAGATTTAAGAATTCACTAATAGCATAATAGAGCTGGCCAGAGGGGGAAAAAACATATTTGACTATAACATTAATAAAATATATACCTCTTGCTAATTTACCATTGTCACGGGAGACCAGGCCATTTACACCTTTTACCCGGATCATGCATTGGGCAAAACAAGTTAATGAAATAAACTGTAAATTTATTCACAGGAAAAGGCAAACACACAATGTTACACAAACTGCAGCAAAAAGACACACTTACTTGGGAATTGGGGTAAAAACCTAGACTCTTCTAGATGCAGGGACTCATATGCCTGATAACATTTGCAAAAACAGGACATAAAATATTCCAGGCAGCTTTCGCTGAAGCAGCCCTTTTCTTGCTGGAGACTTGCAACTGGAAACTTAGAATCTGAGAATCTTAGAGGATTGAAGAACTACCGTATTTCCTCGATTGCAAGACGCAGGTTTTTTCCCTTTCTCACGTGGCTGAAATAGGTCTGCGTGTTACAATCGATGTACTGGGGAAAAAAACAGCCAGGGGGCGCTGCTGGAGATGCCTGCCGGGTTTTCTGTGTGCAGCAAAAATGTCTGCGATCACGGCCCCCCTCCTCCCCCTCTGTGCAGAGAGATCATGGCCGCCCCCCCTCCATGAGGTGCAGAGATTGGAGATCCGACTGACAGGGGTATGTCTTCACAGCAGCCCCCCTCCCCCCTGTGAAATCTCTGTGTGAGCTGCACGTGCAGAAGGAGATCTGTGCATCTCTGTATCTGTGTGTGTGTGTGTGTGTGTGTATATATCTGTGTGTGTGTGTGTGTGTGTATGTATATCTGTGTGTGTCTGTCTGTCTCTGTGTGTGTCTGTCTGTCTCTCTGTGTCTGTCTCTCTGTGTGTGTCTGTCAGTCTGTCTGTGTGTGTGTGTGTGTGTATAGATCTGTGTGTGTCTGTCTGTCTCTGTGTGTGTCTGTCAGTCTGTCTGTGTGTGTGTGTGTCTGTTTGTATCTGTGTTTGTGTGTCTGTCTGTCTCTGTGTGTGTGTGTGTGTCTGTCTGTCTCTGTGTGTCCTTACATTCTCTCCCTCTCCCCATCCCTCCTATCTCTCCCCCCTTCCCTCCTATGTCTCCCCCCCCTTTCCCTCCTATCTCTCTCCCTCTTCCCTCCTATCTCTCCCCCCCTTCCCTCCTATCTCTCCCCCTTCCCTCCTATCTCTCTCCCCCCCTTCCCTCCCCCTATCTCTCTCCCCCCCTTTCCTCCTATCTCTCTCCCCCCCTTCCCTCCTATCCCTCTCCCCCTTCCCTCCTATCCCTCTCCCCCCCTTCCCTCCTATCCCTCTCCCCCTTCCCTCCTATCCCTCTCCCCCTTCCCTCCTATCCCTCTCCCCGCCTTCCCTCCTATCCCTCTTCCCCCCCTTCCCTCCTATCCCTCTCCCCCTTCCCTCCTATCCCTCTCCCCCCTTCCCTCCTATCCCTCTCCCCCTTCCCTCCTATCCCTCTCCCCCCTTCCCTCCTATCCCTCTCCCCCCTTCCCTCCTATCCCTCTCCTTTTCTCTCTCCCCCTCTCCTTTTCTCTCTCCCCCTCTCCTTTTCTCTTTCCCCCATTCCCCTCTCTCCCCTCTCCCCCCTCCCCCCTTCTCCCCCCTCCTCTCCTTCCTCCATTCTCTCCATTCTCTCCCCCCCTTCCCCCTCTCTATCCCCTCTATCCCCCCCCTCTCTCTCTCTCTCCCCCCAGAAAAAAATTCTGCACATTTAATATGTTTTTCCCCCCAAATTTTTTTATTAAATCAAGGGTGCGTCTTAAAATCGATGGCGTCTTAGAATCGAGGAAATAGGGTATAAGAGACATTGGAGAACACATTATCTAATGGGCACAAGGGGTTATAATAACTCTGACTTTCATTCAAAAAATACTATAGCCCAATCCAAAGCGTGAGAAATTTCTCTGACGCCAATCAGAGACAAGCTGGTAGATCAAAAAGGGTTACCTGGAACTCTGAAGGGGCATGGGCAAGTTGGCACCTCTGGCCCTGGTTCCCTCAATGCCACACCTGTGGTAACAGGCTCCTGACAGTCTGGTGGGATCAATGGAAATGCAAAGGACGTCCATTGATCTCAGGATGTGGATACTTGAATCCTTGCCTCCTGTCCATATGGTCTTGACACCTTGGTCATCCCCCTGGGGCTTTCATCTCCAGATGTCCTGTCAGACCTCCTGGCACCACTTGGTAGCCCAGTGGCCTGTCAGAGCATTGGTTCTGAATGTCCCAGCTCATTTCTGTGCACAAACAGATGTTTTAAAACAACACACTGTTCCATAAAATATACACTTTAAAAATATCCTGTCTTTTAGTTATGGGAAATAGAATAAGAAGCTGCACATTATTTCTCACTAGCCATATTCCCCACACTCTATACAATACTTAGGACTGGACTTTTTATAGTCCCCTCACAACCTTGAAGATGATTGGAGTACCCCCAGAACCCCTATACCGGTTCTGGGTAACCTGGGCATTTACTGGGTATCCCCATTAGCCTAGGGACCCCTTGACTGTTTCAGGGACATCTCCCATCCCTATGCCCCATTTACCTTTCTTGTCTGTGCTGAAGCAGGGACCCCTAGTGGTGAGTCGCACAAGCGTTTTCAAGGGGAAATATTACAGAGACAATGTGTCTACATGCAGCCAAGAATCCGCCCTGATTCCTGGGTACATTTTTAAGGGAACCAGCAACTCTGGGCCCTAACTCGATAGACACAATCTGACAACATTTTCTCCTCAAAAATCCCCCACCCCCTGAAACTCATACCACAGCAATCCCTGCTTGCTGGCATCCATGGAAAAGTAAAAACACAAAAAATCTTTATTGTCGCATAATTACAGGTAATGCTTTTACAACAGTTGGGTCCAAGAGCTGACACTCCTGTACCCCAAAACATGGTTCAGAGGTAACCAAACTGGCTTAACCTTTATTAGTGAGCCTGGCTTCCTCTTCACCATCACAACCATGTATCATTTTCTCTCCATCACCCTCCACCCCACAACTTTCCAGAACATACTTCCTCATCCTGCTGTGCCCAGTCACATTCCTCCTCCCCAATTACCTCCTCACCCTACTGGGCCTCCCAGGCTAATTCCTGAGAGACTCTCCTGCAGTGCTCATGCTGATTAACCCCTTCCCCACCCCCACATACTGCCATTAACTCTTTCCCCACACACATTGCCATTAGCCCCCGTGGGAGGTGAGGGAGGTAAGGGAGGCAAGGCAGGTGAGTGTGGGATGCAGGTCAGTGGGGGAGGGAGGAAGTTGCTGCTGCTTCTGCTGCTTATTCAGCTCCTGTCCAGAGTTGCAGAGGTTGAAGCAGAAACAGAGGAAACAACCAGAGCTATAGTGTGGAGTCCCACCCCTGACCTGCTGCTTTCTCCTATAGTAGCAGGCAGGGGAAGGAATGTGCAGCCTCCCTTGCTGCCCCTGGTTGAGTGACCAACTACTTAGCCTATTACAGAGAGGGGGATAAGCAGCTTCACTGCTTTTCTACTATGCTTCTGGTCCATCGAGCAACCCCCAGAGTTGCCGGGTACAGGACACGTCCTGGTTTTCTCCCCCTGCCGGTGGCCCTGCTTCTACATACACTTACCCTTAGCACCACACTGGGAGAGGAAGAGCTGCTATATGAGCAAAATCAGAGGGTTGTGAAAGTAACTGTGTGTGTGTGTGTGTGTGTAGGGGTGGGGAGTGTGCATGGGTGTTTTAATGGGACTGTGGGAAGGAGGGTTGTGTGTAGGGGCAGGAGCGAACTGTGTGGAAGACGGCTGGACTCCAAAAACAAACCCATTTGTTTGTGGGGGAAATTGCTAATTTTAAAAAGAATATTCAGCCAATCCAACAACTACCTCAAATGTAACATGGACATGTGGGCTGGCCTCCTATTACTTCTCCCAATTGGCTCTTGTTAGAATAAACTACACTCACATCTGCCTGTGCCTCCATTGGTCATCAGGATGTTATTGAAGCTGTTACAAGGAAATTCTCCTCCTCCTTTGCTCCATGCTGAGCATGAATGATCTCCTCCCTGCTTTAGCATTTATAGGCCACCAACATTCAGTGTATTATGATATCCCGCTGAGATCACATGACCTCACAATGCTGTTAACTGCCTAGCTACCTAAAGGCAAACCAATGAGTGATAACTACTGGCACCAGATGCAACTTTGTCACATCCTGCCATTCTGATGTCACCGATGACCTCACAGTATTCTGGCCACAATTTTCTGCTTAGTTGCATTCCTACTTTATGAATGAAATAGAAATAGCTGTGTCAATCCAGTTGCGATAGTGCAGAATAAATGAGTACTTTCTGTATTTAGACTTATATGATAATATCCCGAGTTAATGGGGCGGGGGGGAGGAGGAAGGAGGAGAAAGTGCCCTGACCTCTGCATAGTTTCCAACATTACATAAAACAGCAAGAGGAGCTGTCAGTGTGGTGCTCTGTTTGGCAGCTGCCAGAGGAGCTGTCAGTGTGGTGCTCTGTTTGGCAGCTACCAGAGGAGCTGTCAGTGTGGTGCTCTGTTTGGCAGCTGCCAGAGGAGCTGTTAGTGTGGTGCTCTGTGCGGCGGCGGCCAGAGGAGTTGTTAGTGTGGTGTGTTATGGTGGCTCCCAAAAAAAATTACAGTTGTACGCTGGACTAGATTTAATAATACATAGCAATAGTGCTGGCCAGAGGGGGAAAAAAAACATGTTTTACTACAGTATATCATTAATAAAATATATACCTCTGGCTAATTTACCATGTATCATTTTCTCTCCATCACCCTCTTCCTCCCTACAACTTTCATATCCCTCCAGCACATACCTCATCATCCTGCTGGGCCCCGTCACAGGCCTCTCCCCAATTACCACCTCGCCCTGCTTGGCCCCATCAGAACCCCCCTCCCCAATTACCACCTCACTCTGTTGGGCTCTATCATATTTCCATCTCTAATTACCTCCTCACCCTGCTGGCCCCATCAGAACTCCCCTTGCCAATTGCCTCCTCACCCTGCTGTGCCCTGTCAGATGCCGTCTCCCCAATTACCTCCTCGCCCTACTGGGCCTCCCAGGTTAGTTCCTGAGATTCTCTCCTGCAGTGAACATGCTTATTAACACCTTCCCCACCCCCACACACTGCCTATAACCCCTTCCCCACCCCTTACAAACTGCCATGAACTACTTCCCAATACACACTGCCATTAACCAGTGGGGGGTGAGGGAGGTGAGGCAGGTGAGTGGGGGATGAAGGTTAGTGGGGAGGAAGTCGTTGCTGCTGCTGCTGCTTATTCAGCTCCTGCCCAGAATCGCGAAGTTGAAGCAGAGAGGAAACAGCCGGAGCTGTAGCGTGGGGCCCCGACCCTGACCTGCTGCTTTCTCTTATAGTAGCAGGCAGGGGAAGAAATGTGCAGCCTCACTGGCTGTCCCTGGTTGAGTGATAGCTGCTTAGCCTATTACAGAGGGGGAGGGATAAGCAGCTTCACTGCTTTTCTTCTATGCTTCTGGTCCGTCGAATGGCCCCCAGAGTTGCCGGGTCCAGGAGACATGGTTTTCCCCTCCTGTTGGCGGCCCATGCTTCTACATATACTTACCATTACCAGCACACTGCAAAGAGTAGATCCCTGGGTGAGGAAGTGCTGCTATAAGAGCTCTGCAGCGTCATCTAATAACCAGAATCGGCAATGAGCTGCACACATTATTCAAAATCTGACCGGCCCAGGGCGTAATTACCCACCTGTCCCCCAAGCCAGCCTGCCCTGCTTCTTCTCTTCTCTCTTCTCACACTCTCTTCCAACAAATACCCTCAGCCCCCTTTAATCTCTCTCCCTCTATACGCTCTCTGCTCCATTCTCATATTCTCTTTTTCTCTGTACACTCTGTCCCCTTCTCATTCTCTCTAAAAAATGAAATAAAGCTTCATCTGTTCACTCTGTCCCATTCTAACTCTCTCTTCCTCTGTATACTCTCTGTCCACTCCTCTCTCTTTCCTTTATGCACTCTCTGGTCCCCTCTCTTACATATTTAATATGGTGCTGCAAAGCCCGATACAACTCTATTTTCTTTCAGATAGCTTCTGTTTTTTTATATTTTCATTGTTCGCTTTATTTGACCACCATTTTATTTACATGTGGATTGATATCTGAATATAATGTTATGTGGTTATGTGGCCCATTCCTGGGCAATTGATGCTTGGAATGTTGACCAATCAGAGAGTAGGATTTCATTATTCCCTTTCTTTTAGCCTAAATTATTGTGTATGACACTTGCAGCTGATTCACTTAAAGTGCCGGATGTAATGTGTGAATGGCGTCAATGTTTATCACACTAGCATGTATATTTGTTTATGTTATGTACTCTAAACACTGATGCTACAAGAAGATTGCTTCAAATTCTAAACATTCAGCATATACTGGATGAGACCAACACAGTCATCTAACTATCTATGAGGTTTTGCAAAATCCATCCTGGGTTTTCTGAGTCCGGATTGGGATTTTGCTCTAGCTCGCCTTCTGTGGCAGGATCCTCCATTTTTGCTTCTGGCAACTTCCTTTAAAAGGATAGCCCTGTAAGCAGGCAGTTGCTGTGCAAAGTTTCAGTTCATGATGAGTACATCAACGCACTTACCTTTTGTCTTCCTCATTACCAGACCTGGCAACGTACCTCGACCACCCCTTTCTTCGCCTGCCTCGACCACTGCATTCTCACCGACTACGCAACTCTGCTGCCAGCCCTGACCTTCGGCTTATGACTCACTACCCTATCAGGACTCTGTCCCTCGGCTCAGGTTGGTTCTTTCATATTCCTACCTCAGCCCTGCGGGTACGTTTCCTGCTTGAGATGATCATCGTTACACTAGCAAGTTCTGTTATGGCCAATTATGCCAATAGCTACTACTTCAGTGCCAGTAATCCCTGCAGTATATTTTGTTAAAGACAACTTTGGCACTCAGGAAATGGATAGAAATA
Organism: Ascaphus truei; assembly: GCF_040206685.1. Lineage (NCBI taxonomy): Eukaryota > Metazoa > Chordata > Amphibia > Anura > Ascaphidae > Ascaphus > Ascaphus truei. The sequence continues at coordinate 184,908,367 of NC_134483.1, read as the reverse complement.
TCACAGATTGCATCAATGGTGGCACTCCATTTACACTGTTTTATTATTACTCTCAACAGATAATAAATTAAATATTGTTGATCTAATTACTGGTGAAATTTCACACAAAAAAATTAAATTTGTTCATTTTTTTTAGCAAAAATATATTCAAGGTGTAAACTTTGTGCTAACCGGAAAAGGCATGGAAATAGGAAAAATAGTAAATAGGAAAAAGCAAAAATGATTGTGCTTCAAATTATTATTTACAGAAACCTTAATCCAATATGTTATATCGTCTGAACACAAAGAAGAGATCTCCATGTGCACTCCACTCTAAACCTGGCTATGTTTTGACTAAGAATGGGTACATTTGGGGCTTCGAAATCCAAACCCCCTTAAATTCTCTAATACTTAGACAGACACCATCTTCACCATTGTCGGTGTACTTCACATGCACCCCTGCATCTAAAATTTGACAGCCTATCTTCTATTTTCACAGGAGAAACAGTTACCTGTCTTTGGCACCTTTTAATCAGGAAGAGTATGATTTGATTCATCTTATTGCAATGATGCCAAACATGTACCTGTTACTCTTGAGAATTGATGTCATCACATGATATCCTCGTTTTTAATAAAGTCCTCCAACTAAGTGGTGACCTATTTGGTATTCTCTGTGATGCACAGAGGGTAGTTCAAGAAGGTAATGATTTAATTGGAGCTATCAGCCCAGTATCTGGCTATCGTCTACAGCCTTCTAAACTATACACTGAGACGGTAGGGGCAGCCAGCCTCACATAATACAGGTGAAGCCCGGCTGGCCGTCCCAAAACTGTGTGTAATGGCTCACTCTGTGAGGCTCATTTTGGCCTGGATGTTAATGTATTGTGTAACCTCTTCCAGAAGAGAGCTTTATCACTGTGTGCTATCTGGAAGGGGGAAACTGTGTGTGTATTCGGGAACTGGGATTGTATACATTTATAAAACTTTTTATTCCCTGTGGTAGTGTTTTCCACCCACATTTAGTCATCCAGCACATCCTTTGTGTTGCTAGCATTTGTCCGTGTGCAGATAAGTAATTCACTTAGCTGGGCTGCATACAGAGAAATGCCAGTTTGTGACAGAGCTTGGGAGTGGCTTGAGTGCCTGGACAATGGTGAGTGGGGAAGGGCTGTGACTGAGGTCCGGGAACTGGTTTTTGGTGGCGCAGAGCCTTTGTTCGCCGAGACGCAGTGGCGCCTATCCTGCAGGGTGTATCTTGCTGGCCAGGGGAACATTTGCCGGGATTCAGCCCCGCAGGCACGATTCCCATTGGCCAGTTCGAATTTCCCACTTGCCAGCAGCTCATCCCCGATGGGCAGTCCAGGTTCTCTAAGCCAGCCCCCTCCTCTGATAGGTGCAGCTGGACTAGTCCTCGTCCTCCGATTGGCTGCACCATCACAATCCGTGCTATGGTCGGCGGCCTCTGCTCCAGGGAAAAGCTAGGAGACCAAGGGCTATGTAAGGAGCACGGCCGATCAGAGTACCAGAAAGATTTTGGAGTTGATACGGACAGATCTTGGAGTGTGGAACGGAGACTGACGTCACGACTGGTGGGCTATTCGAAAGTACTATTGGCAGAATATTACTGAGAAGCCGGAGAAGCCTACCGAAGCAGGCCCCTGCACATAGTTGAGGCTAGATTCTTTCCCCTCAGACCCCAGTTAGCAGTGTTACACTGCAATTGTGTTATTTGTATGTTTGCTGGCTTTCCAGAATAAACTTTCATTTATTCAACTACTGTGTCCTGCCTGGTGATAGTGATCTCGATGGTAAAGGTGTTAAAATTTCTGGTCTCCCGTGACACACACATTTCAATTTTAGTGGGCCATCAGTGATAACTCCCCCCCCCCCCCCATTAAGCCTTTGTAGATTTGCATAAACGCAGGATGGGTCTTGACCTATCATAAACACAATTTCTTGTATTGATTACAATACTTAATATTCTCCACCATTTTTATTACAGATGTTCAGAATTTGAAAAATATGTTTTTACCATAATTTTTTATATATCCAAATCAAAATCCAATGCAAATCCTGAGTTGACAAAACCAAAATAGAAAATGAAACACAAATATGTGCGCCATGGCGAAAGAGAGACTTGTGGTCACTATACCTGACGGTTTGATTTTCGTATTGCATATACTCTGGTGTACTCAGGACTGTGCAACTTTTTGCTTTTTGAGTGCTGCTCTGGATACTGGGGTGTCAGGGTTAAGGGAAGTATCTTGTGGTCTTTTTTGACCTGAGAGAACGGGCCTGAGGAAGGGGTCTCCCCTCGAAACGTTGCCCCCCTGATTACCCCCCCCCTGTTTGTTTTTTCCCCACTCTCCTTGCCTAGTGTCTTTCCCACTCCCTATCCCTGTGTATGTGCACCCCATCACCATATATGCAGAATTTGTCTGTTTGCATTGCACCATATCACTCCTAGTATTATCTTGTGCTTTACATTAAATTACTTAATATTGTTGGCATAACCCACATTGAGGGGGTACAGAGCTCCAGACAGCTCCCAGGGGTCTAATGCAGTCCTTGCAAGAGAGAACTAAAAGTTCCAACGTGTTTCGTCTAATAAGACTTCTTCCAGGGGTTTTCTAAAAGTCCTGCAGTCCTTTCCCTATAAGTACATTTGAAATTCACGCCTTTTTTCCATCATCTGGCTTTCTTTGGTTGGGCACTGCGTTCCATTATCAGATAGTGCGTTCCAAGCTGTGGCGCGACGTCGGCGGTTATGACGTCATCTTAAACACAGTCAGTTGGTATTGTATATATGTGATCTGCCTGCGTTCCACACACATCCAATGAGGGGGTGAGTTGGGTCTCAGGGATACGAACAATATCCTAGCACAGTGCTGCCTTCCCTATGCATACCTGATACTGGCACTGTTTCATTAAAGGCACAGTAGGCACTTAACATATCATTTCATCAAAGCATCACATTTCCTATGGATGCTTGTATTAAGCATCACTTCTCTAACAACCCTAATAACAGTATATCTCTAAAAGAGCAAAACCCACACATTAATTTATTACTAAGGTGTCTCTAGTATACTAATAAAGACAAAAGGAAAATATGGTCCATACAGCATTATAACACAATCTACAAATATCGGAATAAATTAGTTTTATAATTAGAAATCCTTATTAATAAAACAGTTGAAAGAATAAATAGATAAAACAATATCTACATATGTATGTAGTATTGTTCTAAAAGACCCATAGTACCAAACTTAACCTATGTTAAAAATGCATTAAAGTCAAAGTCAGCATTTAGTCCCTTTGGATGTAGTGTTTTTAATTTCTTTGTTCACATTGTTGTATACAATATCACACTATTGTGTTTTTTCTTCTCTCTTTGGGGGCTATGCACTAAGCTCCGAGCTTTCGCGCTGGCCTGAAAAAAATTAGCACGTCCGATAAAAAATGAAGCCGGAGGCGCGATTCACTAAGGCCTGCAGCCCATTTTCTATCGGACGTGCCAAAAACTGGCTTATCGTGCGTGCAATGTATTTCCCCCCTGCTATCGCACTTAATGTTCCCGTACGCTAACTGATAGAAAAAAAAGCCGCATGTAACGTTTGCATGGAGATTTGCCATCTCCATGCAAGGCTGTTACAGGCGATCGTACACTAAATAAATAAATTTTAATTATAGTGTACATGAGCAGGGGGTCTCCGCAGCTGAACCGCATTGGTTTCAGGTCCGAGGACCCCCTACTTCAGGAGATATAGGCCCCGTTATGGGGTGCCGGTATCCCCTGCACTTTCAAGCTTCCGCGTCACGTGACCGGGACATTTAAATTCTGCAGGGGATACCGGCACCCCATAACGGGGCCTGTATCTCCTGAAGTAGGGGGTCCCCGGACCTGAAACCAATGCGGTTCAGCTCTGGAGACCCCCTACACATCTACACTACTGTCAAAACACACATAACAATAAACAATAATTCATTACCGTAGCGGATAGCCGTTATGGTAATGAAGCAGCATTAATGTACATTTGAATAATAGTGTGCGGGAGCAGGGGGTCCCCTGAGCTGAACCGCATGGATTTCTGCCTCAGAGACCCCCTGCTTCCCGAGTTACAGGCCCCGGTATGGGGCATCGGGTGCCAGTGTCGCCGCCATCTTTATAGCGTCCAAGACGCGATGTGGGCTCTATAAAGATGGCGGCGACACTGGCCTCCGATGTCCCAAACCGGGGCCTGTAACTCGGGCTTTATGCAACTGTAACAGTTGCTTTATGCTTTACTGTGGAGGGTTTTTGTCACTTTTTTTACCCACCATAACCTTAATGACAGTGGTGATTACCTAGTCTAGTCTCAAACCTGCTCTAGCCATTAAGACCAGCCTCACACTGATGATACCCATCAAGGTTGAAACATGTATGTGAGTAGGTCTAATGGCTTTGCATCTCATCCCAGCCTCTGTTTAAAAGCTGTGTTTGAAAACAGCATGCATTGGTTTGAGGATTGGCTTGTGTAATACGAGCTTGAGACAAAAGGTGGCACTGAGTGCTCATTTGCATGTCATTTCCCAGAATCCCTTGCTGCAGTGGAAGCGCTGTATGCTGGGTGACAATGGGGAAAGACAGGGTTGCAGACCTGTCTAAGACATGCAAATGAACATACACTGGCGACACACTTTATTCGAGCTCGGCTAGTCCCACGAATTCGGGTATACCCGGGTGTATTGAGGTTTGTGACTGTTTTCTGCCCGAGTGCATTGAGTTATTTTCCGGCAGGGATTGAAGCATTTTATTCCCGCTGGCTGCAATACTGCACAGTACATATATATATACTGCATTACAATTCATGAATTTATGCCATCTGGTAGACACGCGAAGCATTGCAGCCTATTAAATCCTAATCATTATCATTTAACAGATCAGCCGCCCGTCAGCCAGGCATGAACCCAGGCTGGGAAGGCAAATGCAACGGGGCTTGTCAGAGGTGAGGAGCGGCGCATTCCAGGTATCTGCCAGGTACATACCGGGTATTTGCTCGAATAAAGTGTGTCGGTGCAGTACAGTAATATTTACAGTTGATATATATATATATATATATATATATATATATATATATATATAGATGCATGATGAAGCCACTGTACAAATGAATGGGTGAAGAGTGGGTATCAGGCCAGGATGGCTTAACCCCTTAATTACCTTTGCGGTTATTATCCGATAAGGTGATTAAGGGGTTAATTGATATCTGAATGAATTTGATATGTATTGACTATTGGCTATTTGCTATTATCCGATAAGGTGATTAAGGGGTTAATTGATATCTGAATGTTATTGCTATGTATTGGCTATTGGCTATTGGCACACACACACACACACACACACACACACACACACACACACACACACACACACACACACACACACACACACACTTTCTCTCCTATATAAACACACACACTCTCTCTCACCCTACACATGGGGGGGGGTCGGAATGAGAGGAAAGGCCGCGACCAGCACCACCACCCCGCTCCCCCCCCTCCTCCCGCGCAGGTAGCGGGAGCGCCGGGACAGGAATGGGGGGAAGAAACCCCCCACTACCACCGCATGGCAGGCAGAGGGAGCACCGGGGACGTGAGGGGAACAACCCCCCCCCCCGCTACCACCGCACGGCAGGCAGCGGGAGCGCCGGGGACGTGGGGGGGATCAGAGTGAAGCGGGGACCTGAGGGACATCCCCGCTCCCATCTCCTGCCCTGCGGGCTGTCACGCGGTGACAGGGGGAAGCGGGAACCTGAGGGACATCCCCGCTCCCATCTCCTGCCCCGCAGGCTGTCACGCGGTGACAGGGGGAAGCGGGAACATGACGGACATCCCCGCTCCCATCCCCTGCCCCGCAGTGACAGGGGGAAGCGGAAACCTGAGGGACATCCCCACTCCCATCTCCTGCTCCGCGGGCTGTCACGGGGTGACAGGGGGAAGCGGGAACCTGAGGGTCATCCCCGCTCCCATTTCCTGCCCTGCAGCCTGTCACGCGGTGACAGGGGGAAGCGGGAACCTGAGGGACATCCCCGCTCCCATCTCCTGCCCCGCGGGCTGTCATGCGGTGACAGGGGGAAGCGGGGACCTGAGGGACTGTCACAGGGGGAGCGCCAGGGACAGGAGAACATCCCCGCTACCACCTTCATAACTGAGGGTAGCGGGAGCGCCGGGGACAGGGGGTAAGGCACAGATAATATTACTGTGTCCTCCATGGAAAAAAAATGGCCGCTCGTTGGGGGCGTGCTCATATAGAGCCTGGCCGCGCACCCACAAAGCCTGGGAGCGCGCGCCAATCAGCTGTCAGGTAGGGGGATGTATTTTTTTTTTCAGTGCGAGCAGGGAAAATTTCAGCGCGAGCAGGGAAATTTAAAAAGACAAACATGTGTGCTGCTTGGGCCAATATTTACTTGCCCGGAGTCAACCGGAGTCAATCAACTCGCTCCGGGCGTGTAAATGTATATGATTGTCGAACACTGTATATATATATATATATATATATATATATATACAACAAAGAAAAAAGCTGCGCCTCTAAAGAACATATACAATAAATATATATATATATATATGCTATAACAATATGATGTAAATATGGATGAATATCTTAATAATATAAGCAATATATACACATATATGGTATTGCGGACCTATAATAGTATCAGGCCCACAAAAACATGAACAATAGTATATATAAAAAAGGCAAAAAAGGATAAACCAGTCCTCAAATAGTCCAATGAATGGTATAGGTGCTGGTATGCAGGGTCTCCGGCAGCTCTCAATATGGACCAACCACGTCCACAAGATATCTAAAAAGGAAAAAAGAGGAGAGAGCGCACGCCCATAGCGTATAAAAGTATTTAATGAGGGGGAGGGGGGAGAGAGGGGGGTAAAAAACGCACTTACAAAAATGCAATAAAATCAAGCATATGTGATATATAATAATCACCACCATCCGGTTTTTCTGTAGACTCTTGGGGCAGTCCCAGGCTCCGTTGGTAAGGGAGCAACGTCACAGCAGATTCCCAGGGCTGGTAACACCATCCGGTTAGACTGCAGACTTTTGGGGCCGTCCCAGGCTCCGTTGGCAGTGAAGCACAGTCCCAGCAAATTCAAAAGGCAGGTGTGCTGTATAATAGTCCAAGAAAGAGGTCCCGTAGTAGTGGTGCCTATAGCACTCGCGCCTGGATCAATACGCTCCAGCGCTTCGTGTAGACTCCAATGTCTGTGCGTTTGACGTCACGACGCTCCCTGACGCGTTTCGTCAGTCACGGCTAACTTTCTCAAAGGGATAACATGAGAGGGGGAGGTCCGGTATTATATATACACAACCTCATGATGGTAATTAAGAGAAGTAACCTCCCCTACTCAGCTGCAATCGTTTTTTGTGCTGCTACACATTTATACACACCCATTTACATAAAATACAGATAATTAACCCTAAAAGGATTGGAGGAGATGGTTGGAGTAAGAGCAAAATTTAAAAACATACACTCTGAATACCAGTCTAAATCCCAATTAATTTTGAATGAATTGCACAATTTGTACAGAAATACTTATATCTGCCAATTCACTTATATAAAAACCATAGATGTATACTATATGTATATAACCCATAGACTGGTATAACATTGTTCATAAAGACAGAAAAGAACTGAGAAATTCCTAAAGGGATCATACCAAAATAAAAATAAAAATAATAGAAGTAAAAAAAATAAAAGTAAAAAAAAATATAAAAGCATTCAGCCTGCATGTGCTTCAAGACCTATTTGACCAATAGTATATAAATTTATATATGGGATATGTTATAATTATCCACAGGGTGCATCAGTTAATTAATACTTGAGCACACCTACACTGGCGACACACTTTATTCGAGCACGGCTAGTCCCGCGAATTCGGGTATACTCGGGTGTATTCAGGTTTCTGATATTTTTCAGCCAGAGTGCATTGCGTTATTTTCCGGCAGGAATTTAAGCTTTTTATTCCGGCTGGTTACAATACTGCAATGCCGTCAAAATACACATGGTGGCGCTTGCGAGCTATTCTCTGTGAAGCCGTCCCCTATAATGAATTGTAATGCAGTATACAGTATATATATATATACAGTACTGTATAACAACAACCCCTGTAAGCCCTAACATACAGTACTGTACAGTACTGTACTGTATATGCACATACATAAATGATACTACTGTATGGGCGGCGGGGGCGAGATGTGTTTGCAGCAGAGAGAGATCCGCTGCTCTCTCTCTGCGCAAACATCCACACATTAAAAATTATTTGAAATACATTTTTATTGATAGTGTAGATGTGCAGGGGGTCTCCGGAGCTGAACCGCGTTGGTTTTAGGTCTGGGGACCCCGTGCCCCCCGAGATACAGGCCCCTTTAGGGGGTGCCGGTATCCAGCTCTGCGTTAAAAGCCCCGATCACGTGACCGCGGCCTGTAAACCAAGCAGAGCAGAGGGATACCGGCACCCCCTAAAGGGGCCTGTATCTCGGGGGGCACGGGGTCCCCAGACCTGAAACCTGTGCGCTTCTGCTCTGGAGACCCTCTGCACATGTACAGTATCAATAAAACACATACAATATACAGTATAAATAAACACTCGTTCTTTACCTTAGCGTCTATGCGCTATGGTAAAGAAGCATTATTTTAATAATATTGTACAGTGAGCAGGGGGTTCCCTGAGCCAGAAATTAATGATTAATGCTCAGGGAACCCCCCCCCCCTGCTCCTGATCAATATTATTAAAAATACGGAAAATGCTGCGTCATTACCATAGCGGATAGCCGCTAAGGCAATGAAGGGGTTAACCCACCGTGCCCGCTTTATTGTGTGTAGTGGGGATGGGTGAGGGGGGTATTTGGCCCTTGGTGTGAGTTTACGACTTGCGGGAGGGGGGGGGGGGGGTTGCGGGTGCACTTAACCCCTTCACGATCGTAGCAGTTAATACCGCTACGGTCATGAAGGGGTTAAGCCCTCCCGCTACCCCAACCCCCCCCCCCCCCCCGCAAGCCCTCCCCAACCATCGTTGGGGCGAATACCCCATTCACCCACCCTCCCGCTACCCACAATAAAAAAATACACACACACAGCAGCCGCCAAAAAATAAATAAATAAATGACAATAAATACATTTGAAATACATTTTTATTGATAGTGTAGATGTGCAGGGGGTCTCCGGAGCTGAACCGCGTTGGTTTTAGGTCTGGGGACCCCGTGCCCCCCGAGATACAGGCCCCTTTAGGGGGTGCCGGTATCCAGCTCTGCGTTAAAAGCCCCGATCACGTGACCGCGGCCTGTAAACCAAGCAGAGCAGAGGGATACCGGCACCCCCTAAAGGGGCCTGTATCTCGGGGGGCACGGGGTCCCCAGACCTGAAACCTGTGCGCTTCTGCTCTGGAGACCCCCTGCACATGTACACTATCAATAAAAATGTATTTCAAATGTATTTATTGTCATTTATTTATTTATTTATTTATATTTATTCATTGTGCTGCTGCTGCAAGTCGTAAACTCACACCAAGGGCCAAACACCCCCCTCACCCCCAATAAAAAAAATTCACGCACAGCAGCCCCACAATTAATAAATAAATCTAAATAAATAAATAAAATCTATGTAAAACCCCCTCCCCTATTCTCGCTTTTAAAACGCCCTGCCTTCTCTCTAATCTATGTAAAAAACCCTCCCCCTATCCCCCTATTGTGTGTGCGTTAAACTTCCCTGCAAGCTATGTAAAAAAACCTCCCCCTATTGTGTGTGTGTTTAAATCTGTCTGGCCTGTGTTTCTGAGTGCTGAGTGCTCTGCGTTTAAAGGTCCCGATCACGTGATCGCGGCCTGTAAACCAAGCAGAGCAGAGGGATACCGGCACCCCCTAAAGGGGCCTGTATCTCGGGGGGCACGGGGTCCCCAGACCTGAAACCTGTGCGCTTCAGCTCCGGAGACCCCCTGCACATGTACACTATCAATAAAAATGTATTTCAAATGTATTTATTGTCATTTATTTATTTATTTATTTATATTTATTCATTGTGCTGCTGCTGCAAGTCGTAAACTCACACCAAGGGCCAAACACCCCCCTCACCCCCAATAAAAAAAATTCACGCACAGCAGCCCCACAATTAATAAATAAATCTAAATAAATAAATAAAATCTATGTAAAACCCCCTCCCCTATTCTCGCTTTTAAAACGCCCTGCCTTCTCTCTAATCTATGTAAAAAACCCTCCCCCTATCCCCCTATTGTGTGTGCGTTAAACTTCCCTGCAAGCTATGTAAAAAAACCTCCCCCTATTGTGTGTGTGTTTAAATCTGTCTGGCCTGTGTTTCTGAGTGCTGAGTGCTCTGCGTTTAAAGGTCCCGATCACGTGATCGCGGCCTGTAAACCAAGCAGAGCAGAGGGATACCGGCACCCCCTAAAGGGGCCTGTATCTCGGGGGGCACGGGGTCCCCAGACCTGAAACCTGTGCGCTTCAGCTCCGGAGACCCCCTGCACATGTACACTATCAATAAAAATGTATTTCAAATGTATTTATTGTCATTTATTTATTTATTTATTTATATTTATTCATTGTGCTGCTGCTGCAAGTCGTAAACTCACACCAAGGGCCAAACACCCCCCTCACCCCCAATAAAAAAAATTCACGCACAGCAGCCCCACAATTAATAAATAAATCTAAATAAATAAATAAAATCTATGTAAAACCCCCTCCCCTATTCTCGCTTTTAAAACGCCCTGCCTTCTCTCTAATCTATGTAAAAAACCCTCCCCCTATCCCCCTATTGTGTGTGCGTTAAACTTCCCTGCAAGCTATGTAAAAAAACCTCCCCCTATTGTGTGTGTGTTTAAATCTGTCTGGCCTGTGTTTCTGAGTGCTGAGGGCCAAACACCCCCCCCACCCCCAATAAAAAAAATTCACGCACAGCAGCCCCACAATTAATAAATAAATCTAAATAAATAAAGACATGAAGAGAAATAAATATATACTGTACAGTATATACTTTGTATATATATATACACTGTATATATATATATATATATATATATATACATATATATATATATATATATATATATATACATACAGTATACATATATACACTGTGTATATATATATATATATATATATATCATACAGCTATATTTATATATATATATATATATATATATACTGTATATATATATATATATATATATATATATATATATATATATATACATACTGTATGTGAGTGAAAAGAGAAAAAAGTAACCCGTATGGGAGCACTCAGGTATGCAATTGATATATTTGTTTATTTATTTGACACAGTGCAAAAAGGGATGAATAAACAGTACAGTACATGATTTAAAAACACTTAAAAAAGAGGCATGGACCCTTAAACACTAATGAACAGCACTAGGGAACGACACACACTGTCAACCCTAAACATGAAAAGGATAGTGACTCAAAAAACACTAGGGAGAATCAAAGTGAATCACAATAGGTTACTGGGTTTAAAGGCACCTACAGTATACAACGCTAAGGATAATGCACACTACACACCAAAAGGTAGACTTGTCAAAGTATAAATGACAGTCTCAAAGCATCACACATCTGCATTAGCATACAGTAATATACTGTACAGTAACCAATGCCTACAGCACAAATCATGTGTAGGAAAGGTGGTAAGGTGGAATGAAATCCCTAGATGTGTAGAGCAATGAAGTTAATGAATAGCATACTGTACAGTATAAAACATAACATTACAATCCACACAGTGCATTGCATTTACAGTACATTGTATACTGTAAATGATGCATAGCATTAAATCTATGCACCATATACAGTACTGTACATTCTGCAAATGAATGTTAACAATATAATTGCAAGCTACTCTACCAGTAAATACTGTACAAACACTTCCAAACAAGTCAACTTAACTACAGTATTTTAACCAAGCAAGTAAACCAAAATCAATATATACTGTAAGTAACAACCAGAAAAGACAATTTAAAAACAAACTAACCCTTACAATACCAAGGATTACATCTATCTAATTGTAAAAAACCTTATACATTATACACAGCAGCATTGTTTAAAAACCCCTTCCCCCCTAATGTTTGTGTTAAGCAGATTACACTGAAGGGAGAGAGATATAAAGGCCTAAAGCCCCTTCCCCCCCTAATGTTTCTGTTAAGCAGATTACACTGAAGGGAGAGAGATATAAAGGCCTAAAGCCTTACCTGCATTGGTAAACCCTCCCTGCATTGGTAAACCCTCCCTGCATTGATGTCGTGTAGTGTACAGTATGTAAATGTGGGGAGGAGGGGGGCCCAATGTGCATAATGTACTGTGAGGTCTAACCACCCTCACCCCCTACCCACATACTGTACCGTTACCCCCCCCCCCCCCCATCCTGGCCATGGCCCCTCACGCACAGCAGCTCCACAATTAATAAATAAATATAAATAAATACATGAAGAGAAATAAATATATACTTTATATATAAATGTGAGTTTATAAATAAAATAAAGAATATTATTTCTAGGGGCCCTAGAACAGAAGTTCCCACGCCAATTTCGCGCTCATTGCTCTTTTTTTGCTCTTTTTTTACAATGTTGCTGGTCTTGCGGCTTTGCAGTATGCAAGCAAAAAGCGCAGTGTATGAAGTCTGGGTGAGCGCTTTCCACATTTGATGCCTACGGCACCTTCCCATTTCTACACACTTCAATACCTGCACAGTTGGTAGCGCTTTCCATCCCAGCTACCATTCTGGATATTCACCTCTCACAGGCCATTCTTGCCCGAGTCTGTCCTATCAGACAGGGGCATTAACCTGTATCCACACCACCTGGACAATTTCTCTCTGTCAGAGACTTGTGCTATTTATTTTATATATTTTTGTGTAATTATTCATGCAAATTTATGCTCATTTCATATGTGGTTTTCAACATAAAGTGGCTGCTGGGCCTGATCCTAACTCATACAGTATACAGTAGCGCTTCCCTGTTTGTTTGTTTATTGCAAGCAAAAAGCAGTTTGTAGTACTGAGTGTGAGATAAATTACTGTATTTATCAGTGTTGATCAAAGAGAGTTGATCAGAAGGATTCCCCTTATATACAGTACGTAGAATTAATAAAATTGTATTATTTTCCGATATCCGCAGTGATTCTGGTCAACCTGACAGATTTTTAGTAATACAGTATACTGTACTGCAAGACCATGTGTTGTCTACCTTTTACTACAGTATACTGTACTGTATGAATGACAATAGAGTGCTGTATACTTTATAAGGGGAATCCTTCTGATCAATTCTCTTTGATCAATACTGATAAATACAGTATCATATTTATACCCCTTTAGCACCTGTCGTTCCATCCTATGCACCCATTTACTGTACAATGGTGATTGCGGTCGTATTCACGTACTTTATGTGAGATAAATTAACCAGTTCTTTTATTGCTGAAGTCGCCACAAAATACTTTTATTTACAAATACAGTACAATACAATGGTGAAACTTTTCAAGTTAACAGCAATTCAAAACATCAACACACAATAATACATACTTTACAGTACTGTACAGTATACTGTACTAGTATATTTGGGCCTTGTCTTTGGGGGTTTATTCATGCAATTATTAGGGTGACCTGGCGTTGGAAATACTGACACAGTACAATCCTACAGCTACACCACCCACCCCCTCCCTTAGAGTTTTTAATCCCTCCCTGGCCAAGCATCAATCGTCTGGCTAATCCAATCCAAGCCATTGTTTTGTTAATCTGGCCCTGGGCTGTTCAGAACAGCCACTGCTTCTAAATTACTGAAAATATACAGGATAAATATACAGTGATGTGAAATAATCCTTTCTGTGTGTCTGAGAGTGTTGAAAGTCACCAGGTCCTCATCTAGTAGAGTACATTCTCGAATACCTTTAGAATAAAAATACAGTATATATAAATATACAGTATAAATATTGCACAGTATACTGTAATGTTAAATAACCCATCCTGTTCTTTTTCCCTTCATACTGTAACAGTATCCTCATTGTGTCTGCGGTACAGTAGTTCATTGAGAGAGGAGAGGTTTTGTGTACATCATTACTGCTGTTTATATACTGTACATTTGACTGCACAAGCAGATTTGACGAACACAAGGCCCCCCCTCCCCTCTGGTGCACCCTTTTTCCTGGAACGACAAGAAAACAAAAACTTTGTTCAGTTACTGTACTGTACTGTATGTGCGTACTGTATTATGGTAGACCTACTGTACAGTAGGTGGCTGGTGCAGCTTTCTCTGGAAAGAAAAAATGGAGCAGTTAGTAGGCAGTTACTGTAGTATGTCAAACTAGTCTACTGTACTGTATACTGGAACTACTGTAAACTCTGACTATTGGGAAAGCTAAAATCTGTGCCATACTTACCTGTATCATAGTGTACCTACTGTACAATACTACAGCACTGTACTACTTTCCTGATGCTTGTCCATTGCGCGCGATGACAATGGGCAACACAGTGGCAATATGGTCTATATATTTATTGCATCGTTCCTCGGTGAGTACATCGTTCCAAAAACTCATTATGGCTGTATACAACTCGTCCTTCTTGGAGGGTTTCGCCACTTTACGGATGTGGTCCTTCAGCTGATGCCAGACCATTTCGATCGGATTGAAGTCTGGTGATCTGTGATTGGAAAGAAAGGACAATTAGTTTAAGAGATAGAGTACACAGTAAAAACAGTGGGGAACATATAAATGGGACACGGTCTACTACACTTACTCCGCTGGCGTCTTCACCCAGTTGATGCCGCGCTCAAGGATATGCGCCGTCGACGCGGTGTGCTTGGGATCATTGTCCTGGTAAAAGCGATGACCATTGGGAAAGTCTTGTGTGATGTATCGCACTATCACGGGCACAATGTTGTCTTGGAAGAAATCTTTATTCATGATTCCTATAGCAAGAAAAGAAAAGTGCTCAATAGTACAGTACAGTGCATACGGTAAGGCAACACTAGTCAAGTACAGTGCATTAGGCGGCATTATATTTGAGAAATTGTACCTTCAAAGACGACAATGCATCCCGGTCCACGCCTAGAGATGGCACCCCACACATGCAGCTTCACAGGGTGTTTTGGCCGTGGCTTCAAAGTTATGCGGCCTTTTTTGTGGAACGCAAATCTTGCAAATCTCTCCAGCGACACAGTAGACTCATCAGTGAAGATGCAATCCTGGAAAGTCTCACCGCTGTCGATCCATGCCTGGGCCTGGAGCACTCTTTTGATTTTGTTTGCGTCCCGTATCATGGGGTACGCTCTGTAATGACAATGAATAAAAAATGTTAGCGTCACAGCGCAGTACAGTTTGCAAAACAACATTTTTACTTTACAGTACAGTACCTCCTGTACTGTCCACTACTAACCTCACACGTCCATATTTCCATCCAATTCTGCGTCTCATCTTCTTTATGCTGCTCTCGGATACAGTCAGATTGTGGTTTTCCTGAAGAGTGTTTTTAACCCTTAATGCGCTCCTCTCATCATTCTCCTCACTTATTCTGTCCACCAGAAGAGTAGTCTCCCTACAATGCAAAGAAATTATATTGTGTTATTAATATGCAGCAATATAAAATGTATATTGTATACTGTACATGTAATGTTGTAATATACAGTAAATATAAATATACAAAAAATGTATACTGCTGTACTATAAATATAAATAGACAAAATATACAGTATACAGTACTGTTGTAATATAATAAATATACTATATAAATACGGTATACTGTTGTTATATCATAATAAATACACATCATATACTGTATATTCCGTTGTAAGATGAATTGCAATATACCAAAAGTGTATACTGCTGCACAAAAAATATAAATTGACCACACATACAGTACACTACAGTATATACTGTTGTAATATAATAAATATACTATATAAATACGGTATACTGTTGTTATATCATAATAAATACACATCATATACTGTATATTTCGTTGTAAGATGAATTGCAATATACCAAAAGTGTATACTGCTGCACAAAAAATATAAATTGACCACACATACAGTACACTACAGTATATACTGTTGTAATATAATAAATATACTATATAAATACGGTATACTGTAGATGTACACTACAGTTTTCTATATTTTTTTTGGTTAAGTTTTATAAATACAGTATACTGTACAGTACTTACGCATTTGTTACCCTTGGTGCCTTTTTGCGGTCTCTGTTTTTTCCTTGTGCATGATAGCACACAGTGCTTGATGGCACAACGAGGCCAGAAGCAGTTAACCAGCGCTGGATATCTGCAATTCGTTGTCCGCTCGTGTACATCTCCTTCATTCTCATGCTGAGATCCTTTGAAATCTTCTTAACAGGCATTGCTGCGAGTACTGTAGAAAGAAATACAAACACAAGAATGTGTATTCGATGTTTAGTCGATGTGTATTCAATGTGCAGTGAATCCACAAAATGGATGGTGTATTTATATGTTAATGACTCACATAACAGACCACCCACTTTCAACACCTGTACCTGGCCACCATGCATAAAAGGTTGTACACGTTGCATAGCCCACCACTTGCTGATCTTTATCTGAGGCATTGTCCAGATACTGCATTGTGCCTCCCGCTTACATGGAGCATCCCCGGTTCTATGGAAGAAAGAATCATCTCACCTCTGCTGTGCCTGCCACACTGAAAAAGAGAAAGGCAGTTACCGTTCCCAAGCCAAAGGCAAAGCGACAGGCTAAGGCCAACAAAGAAAACCTTCTGCTGACCCCAAAGGCTAAGGGTTTTAAAACACGTCAGCCTTATTATGTGAAGAAGAAATACGGTACTGTGCTCGGTTCGCAAGACGCATGGCAGCCAACTCACCGAATCCGCAGACCACTTGCTCCCATATGCTTCGACGACTCTGCTGTAGCTGTCCCGGAAATCTTCAGCCCGGCTTCTCCACCCCCATCTTCTCCGGTTCCATCTGAAGATGCTGCTGCCTCTGAAATCAACGGGTCACTGTCTCCTTTGCTCTTGGACGACTCTGCTTCTCTCCCGGAAATCCAGCGGTCACCTTCTCCATCCCTCTTCCACCACGCTGCAGCTTCTCCTGTACCGGGCATCCCCAGGTCACCTCTTCCACTCTCCATCGATGCCGCTTCTCTCCAGGGAACCCCCATCTCATCCTCCGTTGCACCCATCCCCCCAGATCTCCAGATGCCATGCACAAGCAGCTCGTTGGACCGGATCCTGAATGGGCTAAGTGTGGATCTCCCCGGGAATTCTAGTGTGCTGGCAAAGCTAGATCTGCTTCTGGAGTCGGTGCTACATATGGAGCAACGGCTGGATCAACGGATGCTACATATGGAGCAACGGATGGATCAACGGATGGACAAGATAGAGGCAGACATAGCGGGCATACATTATTTGCTCGGTGTTAATGCCCCTGTTTCCCCGACGCTGGAGCAGGGGGGTGACATGGATGTGATGCATGGTACCTTCGACCCCCTTCCATCACCAAGCACACCCCCTCCACCAGAAGATACAGTGTACTATGCTATTGAGGAGGACATGACAACCCCATCTAGACCACGCCAGGAGACAACCCGGCGACCACTACCGGAGGAAAGCTTCCTCCCAGACACCCTACCATTGCCCATCGCCTCAAGTACACCCGCTCCCAAAAGACTTCCTACACCCGCTCGCATACAAACAGTGCCCGACATCTCCCTGTGCGATCTGACACCGGCGCTGAGGGAGAAGTATAGGGTGAGGAGTGCTGGTATACCACACAAGTATGCCTTGATCATATTTAAACACCATGTTCCCTACACATTGTACTGCGAGTGGGTGTTCAAAGTGAACTATGATGGGAATCGCCAAAAAAATGCCCTTCCTGCCAATTTAAGGAAAAAGATTGTGGAAGAAATGCAGCGCTATTACCCTGTTACAGATCCTGTAATGAGAGGCGTTAGAGACTGCATTAATGGCGTTTTGCGCCATGCAAGGCATCGGCCATGGCTGGAAAATGGGGAGGACTTTCAGTGAGACCATACTGTAATGTTGTGCTGTACTGTACTGTACATGTTTTACCCTATAGTACCTGCTGTACTTAAACAAAGGATACTGAATGTTGTTGTGTGTTGCACGGTTTTTGTACTGTATTTGTAAATAAAAGTTTTTAGTGGCGACTTCAGCAATAAAAGAACTGGTTACTTTATCTCACACTCAGTACTACAAACTGCTTTTTGCTGCCAGACTGCAAACCCGCAAGACCAGCAACATTGTAACAAAAGAGCAATGAGCGCGCAATTGGCGTGGGAACTTCTGTTCTAAGGCCCCTATAAATAATATTCTTTATTTTATTTATAAACTCACATTTATAAACCCCGTCACCCACCCCCGCTAAACACAATAAAAAATAATCACACACAGCATCCCCGCAATAAATAAATAAATAAATACAAATAAATACATTTGAAATACATTTTTATTGATAGTGTAGATGTGCAGGGGGTCTCTGGAGCTGAACCGCACAGGTTTTAGGTCTGGGGACCCCGTGCCCCCCGAGATACAGGCCCCTTTAGGGGGTGCCGGTAGCCCTCTGCTTGGTTTAAAGGTCCGATCACGTGATCGCGGCCTGTAAACCAAGCAGAGCAGAGGGATACCGGCACCCCCTAAAGGGGCCTGTATCTCGGGGGGCACGGGGTCCCCAGACCTGAAACCTGTGCGCTTCAGCTCCGGAGAACATCTACACTGTGAATAAAACACACACATCATTAAAGAATCATTCTTTAGCTTAGCGGCTATGCGCTATGGTAAAGAAGCAGCATTTCTGTCTTTTTAATAATATTGTAGAGTGAGCAGGGGGTTCCCTGAGACAGAAATCTAATCTCAGGGGACCCCCTGCTCCTGCACAATATTATTAAAAGTTCAGAAACGAGGCTTCATTAGCATAGCGTATAGCCGCTAAGGTAATGAAGGGGTTAACGCATAATAACCAATAAATACATTCAATACACTACCCACTACCCATGGCAACCTCCGCTGCTGTACAGTAAAACAGAGAAAAAAAATAACACTTTCAAAGTAATGTCCCCTAACCCCTTAATCACCATAGCGGTTATTAACCGCTACAGTCATGAAGGGGTTAACCCACCCTCACCCACCACTTGGGACGCCTACTGTACATACCCTCCCACTCTAACCCCCCACCCCGTGAGGCCTAACCACCCTCAACCCTCACCCACTAACTACCCACAAGGGAGGCCTACCCACATACCGTTGGGGAAACACCCCACCCCCACCCCAGTACCCACAATAAAAACAGTACAATCACCCACAATAAACAGCATTCTATTTATTAAATACATTACCCACCCCCTGTGCCCCCCCCCTCATAAATACAAGATTTATTCTTTTACATTCAGGGTCCATAACGTAGCCCCACGCTAGTCCCCGGTGGGCTGGCAGGGCACCTGGACAGACCTACAGTTTACCAGCAGCATTCCACAGGTTCTGGAGGCCTGCTGGTGGATCCTGCCAGCACCATGGCGCTCAGGTGGTCTCCTTGGGTCACCGTGAGCCACAATTGGGTCCACACGGTAGGCCCAAGGATGTCTGGGAGCCCCGGGTCAAACCCACAGGTGTCTGCGGGGCCTCGGGTGGTTCCCATGGGGGTCTGGGGAACTCACGGGTGCTCACTACGGGTCCGCGGTGCCCCCACAGAAGTGGGACCACACATCATCATCCCCGCACCTACGGCTCGGAGGTGCCCCCACAGAAGTGGGACCACACATCGTCATGCCCGCAGACTACGGGTCCGCGGTGCCCCCACAGAAGTGGGACCACACATCATCATCCCCGCATGTGTCACCCGTGGAACCACCAGCCTGCTACCCTTTAGGATACCCGAGGATTCCCCGCGGGTGGTCTCCAGAGGTCCCACGCAAAACCACGGAAGTAACCCTGAATGTAAAAAAAATAAACCTGGCCTATACATTCAATACATACACCCTCCCCCCCAACACCTACAGTACAATAATGTGCAAAATAACTATTATCCAGATATGGATAATAGATTAATTGCCCATTATTAAAAACATTAACTAGCATATACAAATAAATAAAGTACTACTGACCTCATCAATACGAAGTGTCCGATGCCAGCGCCTTCCTTCTCTTGCCCACACAAAACATAGCCAAAACCAAGCCAATACATTGCAATTACATTCAGATATCAATTAACCCCTTAAACACCTTATCGGATAATAACCGCAAAGGTAATTAAGGGGTTAAGCCACACAGGCACGATACCCACCCTTCACCCATGAATTTGTACTGTGGCTTCATCATGCAACTATATATATATATACTGTATATATATACATACAGAGAGACAGAGAGAAAGAGAGAGAGAGAGATATATACAGTATATATATATACACACGTTATATACACACCCATGATAAACCAAATATACAGTACAAATAAATGTAGAAGGGTTATCAAAACCATACTGTTCTACAACCAAACACTTCTCCATACAGACACTACATTAAAAATCAATTTCCTTTAAAAATCCTAACTGATCTCACAATCTACTGTACTGTATATGATCACAAACCAATGAAAAAAGTCACATTCCAAAATGCATAAAATCTATGCACCATACTGTATACATTCTGCAAATTAATCAACGTAAACAAAAATCAATTAGCAATCATTATTTAGATCTCTAAACATTTCACACTCAATCATGAACAATGAAACCATTAACAGATTCACGCCTAGAGCAGAACAATTAAGCCTTTGAAAAAATATAAGTACCGACAAAAATACAACCTTTCCAAACCAAGCCTACAGTACCTACAGTATCCCTGACCTTCCTCAAACACACAATACAATACCAAGGAATAATACATCTATCTAATTTTAAAATACTTTAAACTCACAAAATAATTAAAAACACATCTAATCCAGCTTTTAAAACATCATCATTTCTTACCCTGAATGTATACTGTACAGTATATCTCTCTAGACATATATATTGTACATACATACATACAGTGGCAAGAAATGATATACCACAAAAAAATAAAAATACACAGGTTAAAAAACCTTTTGAAAAAATTAACAAGTTAAATAAAATACATTTCTTTACTGTAGTTCACTTACCATTACTTGCCCCCACCGACTCCCGTTGCCCAGCTTACTCACGAACCAATCCACGATCAGGAACCCATAAAATAATAAACCATTGAAAATAATAAACATTAAACTAAAAATCCAAACCAATCCACGGGTCTTCTACTTGTAATACACCTTCATCTGTATTCTTCTTTCTTCTATCTCCTTCCGGGCGGGGCAGGGCGTGGTCTTCTTTCCATCATCGGCCACGCCCTTGTCTTTTTCCTTCTCCGGAGGTCCTTCCTCCGCGGCGTCTGGCTGCAAAATGAGACGACATAGGCTTTTAAAGGCCTATGACGTCACATTTTGCGTCATGGTTCCCACGGTCCTGATTGGACCGTGAAAACCATGTGTGTTGGCCGATAATAAAAAAATGATGACGTCACTTAAAGGGAATGAAAGCACAGCCAATCAGAATGGCTTTGCTTCAATTGCCTTTAAGATGACGTCATGAAAAGGCACATGGCCGTGCACACATGGTACTAGAGCCAATCAGAGCGTGGGAACTTTATCCCTACTCTGATTGGCTCTGGTATACCATGTGTCAGGGGCTTGGGGGAGAAAGGATGTGACGTCAATGAAAACCTGTCACGTGGTACGGTAGCCAATCAGAGCGTGGGAACTTTATCCCTACTCTGATTGGCTCTGGTATACCATGTGTCAGGGGCTTGGGGGAGAAAGGATGTGACGTCAATAAGGATAAAGTTCCCACGCTCTGATTGGCTACCGTACCACGTGACAGGTTTTCATTGACGTCACATCCTTTCTCCCCCAAGCCCCTGACACATGGTATACCAGAGCCAATCAGAGTAGGGATAAAGTTCCCACGCTCTGATTGGCTCTAGTACCATGTGTGCACGGCCATGTGCCTTTTCATGACGTCATCTTAAAGGCAATTGAAGCAAAGCCATTCTGATTGGCTGTGCTTTCATTCCCTTTAAGTGACGTCATCATTTTTTTATTATCGGCCAACACACATGGTTTTCACGGTCCAATCAGGACCGTGGGAACCATGACGCAAAATGTGACGTCATAGGCCTTTAAAAGCCTATGTCGTCTCATTTTGCAGCCAGACGCCGCGGAGGAAGGACCTCCGGAGAAGGAAAAAGACAAGGGCGTGGCCGATGATGGAAAGAAGACCACGCCCTGCCCCGCCCGGAAGGAGATAGAAGAAAGAAGAATACAGATGAAGGTGTATTACAAGTAGAAGACCCGTGGATTGGTTTGGATTTTTAGTTTAATGTTTATTATTTTCAATGGTTTATTATTTTATGGGTTCCTGATCGTGGATTGGTTCGTGAGTAAGCTGGGCAACGGGAGTCGGTGGGGGCAAGTAATGGTAAGTGAACTACAGTAAAGAAATGTATTTTATTTAACTTGTTAATTTTTTCAAAAGGTTTTTTAACCTGTGTATTTTTATTTTTTTGTGGTATATCATTTCTTGCCACTGTATGTATGTATGTACAATATATATGTCTAGAGAGATATACTGTACAGTATACATTCAGGGTAAGAAATGATGATGTTTTAAAAGCTGGATTAGATGTGTTTTTAATTATTTTGTGAGTTTAAAGTATTTTAAAATTAGATAGATGTATTATTCCTTGGTATTGTATTGTGTGTTTGAGGAAGGTCAGGGATACTGTAGGTACTGTAGGCTTGGTTTGGAAAGGTTGTATTTTTGTCGGTACTTATATTTTTTCAAAGGCTTAATTGTTCTGCTCTAGGCGTGAATCTGTTAATGGTTTCATTGTTCATGATTGAGTGTGAAATGTTTAGAGATCTAAATAATGATTGCTAATTGATTTTTGTTTACGTTGATTAATTTGCAGAATGTATACAGTATGGTGCATAGATTTTATGCATTTTGGAATGTGACTTTTTTCATTGGTTTGTGATCATATACAGTACAGTAGATTGTGAGATCAGTTAGGATTTTTAAAGGAAATTGATTTTTAATGTAGTGTCTGTATGGAGAAGTGTTTGGTTGTAGAACAGTATGGTTTTGATAACCCTTCTACATTTATTTGTACTGTATATTTGGTTTATCATGGGTGTGTATATAACGTGTGTATATATATATACTGTATATATCTCTCTCTCTCTCTTTCTCTCTGTCTCTCTGTATGTATATATATACAGTATATATATATATAGTTGCATGATGAAGCCACAGTACAAATTCATGGGTGAAGGGTGGGTATCGTGCCTGTGTGGCTTAACCCCTTAATTACCTTTGCGGTTATTATCCGATAAGGTGTTTAAGGGGTTAATTGATATCTGAATGTAATTGCAATGTATTGGCTTGGTTTTGGCTATGTTTTGTGTGGGCAAGAGAAGGAAGGCGCTGGCATCGGACACTTCGTATTGATGAGGTCAGTAGTACTTTATTTATTTGTATATGCTAGTTAATGTTTTTAATAATGGGCAATTAATCTATTATCCATATCTGGATAATAGTTATTTTGCACATTATTGTACTGTAGGTGTTGGGGGGGAGGGTGTATGTATTGAATGTATAGGCCAGGTTTATTTTTTTTACATTCAGGGTTACTTCCGTGGTTTTGCGTGGGACCTCTGGAGACCACCCGCGGGGAATCCTCGGGTATCCTAAAGGGTAGCAGGCTGGTGGTTCCACGGGTGACACATGCGGGGATGATGATGTGTGGTCCCACTTCTGTGGGGGCACCGCGGACCCGTAGTCTGCGGGCATGACGATGTGTGGTCCCACTTCTGTGGGGGCACCTCCGAGCCGTAGGTGCGGGGATGATGATGTGTGGTCCCACTTCTGTGGGGGCACCGCGGACCCGTAGTGAGCACCCGTGAGTTCCCCAGACCCCCATGGGAACCACCCGAGGCCCCGCAGACACCTGTGGGTTTGACCCGGGGCTCCCAGACATCCTTGGGCCTACCGTGTGGACCCAATTGTGGCTCACGGTGACCCAAGGAGACCACCTGAGCGCCATGGTGCTGGCAGGATCCACCAGCAGGCCTCCAGAACCTGTGGAATGCTGCTGGTAAACTGTAGGTCTGTCCAGGTGCCCTGCCAGCCCACCGGGGACTAGCGTGGGGCTACGTTATGGACCCTGAATGTAAAAGAATAAATCTTGTATTTATGGGGGGGGGGGGGCACAGGGGGTGGGTAATGTATTTAATAAATAGAATGCTGTTTATTGTGGGTGATTGTACTGTTTTTATTGTGGGTACTGGGGTGGGGGTGGGGTGTTTCCCCAACGGTATGTGGGTAGGCCTCCCTTGTGGGTACTGACTGGGTGGTTAGGCCTCACGGGTGGGGGGGGGGGGGGGGGTTAGTGTGGGAGGGTATGTAGGCATCCCGAGTGGTGGGTGGGTGAGGGTGGGTTAACCCCTTCATGACTGTAGCGGTTAATAACCGCTATGGTGATTAAGGGGTTAGGGGACATTACTTTGTATGTTTTAATTTTTGTGTCTGTTTTGCAGAAGCGGAGGGGCCATGGCCAGGATGGGGGGGGGGGTTAACGGTATGTGGGTAGGGGGTGAGGGTGGTTAGCAATGCAGGGAGGGAGATTTACTGGTAACAGAAACATCTATCTCCCTTCAATGTAATCTGTTTAAAGCCCCCTCCCCCCTAATGTGTGTTTCTGTAAAATCTCTCTCCCTTCAATGTACTGTAATCTGTTTAACAGAAACATTAGGGGGGAAGGGGCTTTAGGCCTTTATATCTCTCTCCCTTCAGTGTAATCTGCTTAACACAAACATTAGGGGGGAAGGGGTTTTTAAACAATGCTGCTGTGTATAATGTATAAGGTTTTTTACAATTAGATAGATGTAATCCTTGGTATTGTAAGGGTTAGTTTGTTTTTAAATTGTCTTTTCTGGTTGTTACTTACAGTATATATTGATTTTGGTTTACTTGCTTGGTTAAAATACTGTAGTTAAGTTGACTTGTTTGGAAGTGTTTGTACAGTATTTACTGGTAGAGTAGCTTGCAATTATATTGTTAACATTCATTTGCAGAATGTACAGTACTGTATATGGTGCATAGATTTAATGCTATGCATCATTTACAGTATACAATGTACTGTAAATGCAATGTACTGTGTGGATTGTAATGTTATGTTTTATACTGTACAGTATGCTATTCATTAACTTCATTGCTCTACACATCTAGGGATTTCATTCCACCTTACCACCTTTCCTACACATGATTTGTGCTGTAGGCATTGGTTACTGTACAGTATATTACTGTATGCTAATGCAGATGTGTGATGCTTTGAGACTGTCATTTATACTTTGACAAGTTTACCTTTTGGTGTGTAGTGTGCATTATCCTTAGCGTTGTATACAGTAGGTGCCTTTAAACCCAGTAACCTACTGTATTGTGATTCACTTTGATTCTCCCTAGTGTTTTTTGAGTCACTATCCTTTTCATGATTAGGGTTGACAGTGTGTGTCGTTCCCTAGTGCTGTTCATTAGTGTTTAAGGGTCCATGCCTCTTTTTTAAGTGTTTTTAAATCATGTACTGTTTATTCATCCCTTTTTGCACTGTGTCAAATAAATAAACAAATATATCAATTGCATACCTGAGTGCTCCCATACGGGTTACTTTTTTCTCTTTTCACTCAC